>NC_092737.1:6820246-6977116 GCF_047496885.1 Scyliorhinus torazame
CCCACCCCCCCCCCCGCCCCGCCCCACCCCCACCCCCCCCCCCCGCCCCGGCCCCACCCCCACCCCCCCCCCCCGCCCCGGCCCCCCCCCCCCGCCCCGGCCCCCGCCCCGGCCCCCACCCCCGCTCCCGCCCCGGCCCCCCCCCCCGCCCCGGCCCCCGCCCCGGCCCCCACCCCCACTCCCGCCCCGGCCCCGGCCCCCCCCCCCCCCCCGGCCCCCCCCCCCCGGCCCCCACCCCCCCCGGCCCCCACCCCCCCCCCCCGCCCCGCCCCGGCCCCACCCCCACCCCCCCCCCCCGCCCCGGCCCCACCCCCACCCCCCCCCCCGGCCCCCCCCCCCGCCCCGGCCCCACCCCCCCCCCCGCCCCGGCCCCACCCCCACCCCCACCCCCCCCCCCGCCCCGGCCCCCACCCCCGCCCCGGCCCCCCCCCCCGGGCCCCCACCCCCGCTCCCGCCCCGGCCCCCGCCCCGGCCCCCCCCCCGCCCCGGCCCCCACCCCCGCCCCGGCCCCCACCCCCGCTCCCGCCCCGGCCCCCGCCCCCGCCCCGGCCCCCCCTCCCCCGCCCCGGCCCCCACCCCCGCTCCGGCCCCCACCCCCGCCCCCGCCCCGGCCCCCGCCCCCGCCCCGGCCCCCACCCCGGCCCCCCCCCCCCGCCCCCACCCCCGCTCCGGCCCCCCCCCCCGGGCCCCCACCCCCGCTCCCGCCCCGGCCCCCGCCCCGGCCCCCCCCCCGCCCCGGCCCCCACCCCCGCTCCCGCCCCGGCCCCCGCCCCCGCATTTCCAACCCCGATCGCCAAGGCAGCTGGCTTTGTGTCTTGCCATCTCATCATCACGGCGCAGTGCGCCACACCGCCGGTCAGCGGCCAGAGACCGGCTGTCACTGTCAGGCGCGCAAGCAGAAATATGCACAGCAAGATCGCAAATCAGCAGCTGACCAATCACCAGGGACCCGGCGTGGCTTCGCAGGCGAACGATGACGAGAACCCGACCAGCTCTTCGTCCAAAAGTGACCACGGGACCTTTTACAAGGACCCGGCTGGACCGGAGGGAGCTCAGTTTCAATTCTCCTCAAAGCCTCACTCTACATATAGATAACTGAAACCAGACACAGGCACCGCCTCGGTAACCAGACAACAGGCACCGCCTCGGTAACCAGACAACAGGCAGCGCCTCGGTAACCAGACAACAGGCAGCGCCTCGGTAACCAGACAACAGGCAGCGCCTCGGCAACCAGACAACAGGCAGCGCCTCGGCAACCAGACAACAGGCAGCGCCTCGGTAACCAGACAACAGGCAGCTCCTCGGCAACCTGACACCAGGCAGCGCCTCGGCAACCAGACAACAGGCAGCGCCTCGGTAACCAGACAACAGGCAGCTCCTCGGCAACCTGACACCAGGCAGCGCCTCGGTAACCAGACAACAGGCAGCGCCTCGGTAACCAGACAACAGGCAGCGCCTCGGCAACCAGACAACAGGCAGCGCCATGGTAACCAGACAACAGGCAGCGCCTCGGTAACCAGACAACAGGCAGCGCCTCGGCAACCAGACAACAGGCAGCGCCTCGGCAACCAGACAACAGGCAGCGCCTCGGTAACCAGACAACAGGCAGCTCCTCGGCAACCTGACACCAGGCAGCGCCTCGGCAACCAGACAACAGGCAGCGCCTCGGTAACCAGACAACAGGCAGCGCCTCGGCAACCAGACACGAGGCAGCGCCTCGGCAACCAGACAACAGGCAGCCCCTTGGTAACCAGACAGCAGGCAGCGCCTCGGTAACCAGACAACAGGCAGCTCCTTGGTAACCAGACAGCAGGCAGCGCCTCGGCAACCAGACAACATGCAGCACCTTGGTAACCAGACAACAGGCAGCGCCTCGGTAACCAGACAACAGGCAGCGCCTCGGCAACCAGACAACATGCAGCCCCTTGGTAAACAGACAACAGGCATCGCCTTGGTAACCCGACAACAGGCAGCACCACGGCAAACAGACAACAGGCAGTGCCACAGTAACCAGACAACAGGCAGTGCCACGATAACCAGACAACAGGCAGCGCCTCGGCAACCAGACAACAGGCAGTGCCTTGGCAACCAGACAACAGGCAGCGCCGTGGCAACCAGACAACAGGCAATGCCATGGCAACCAGACAACAGGCAGCGCCTCGGTAACCAGACAACAGGCAGTGCCTCGGTAACCAGACAACAGGCAACGCCTCGCTAACCATACAACAGGCAGCGCCTCGGTAACCAGACAACAGGCAGCGCCTCGGTAACCAGACAACAGGCAACGCCTCGCTAACCAGACAACAGGCAGCGCCTCGGTAACCAGACAACAGGCAGCGCCTCGGTAACCAGACAACAGGCAGCGCCTCGGCAACCAGACAACAGGCAGCGCCTCGGCAACCAGACAACAGGCAGCGCCTCGGTAACCAGACAACAGGCAGCGCCTCGGTAACCAGACAACAGGCAGCGCCTCGGCAACCAGACACCAGGCAGATCCTCGGCAACCAGACAACAGGCAGCACCTCGGTAACCAGACAACAGGCAGCGCCTCGGCAACCAGACACCAGGCAGCGCCTCGGCAACCAGACAACAGGCAGCCCCTTGGTAACCAGACAGCAGGCAGCGCCTCGGCAACCAGACAACAAGCAGCTCCTTGGTAACCAGACAGCAGGCAGCACCTCGGCAACCAGACAACAGGCAGCGCCTCGGTAACCAGACAACAGGCAGCGCCTCGGAAACCAGACAACAGGCAGCGCCTCGGCAACCAGACAACAGGCAGCGCCTCGGCAACCAGACAACAGGCAGCGCCTCGGTAACCAGACACCAGGCAGCGCCTCGGTAACCAGACAACAGGCAGCGCCTCGGCAACCAGACACCAGGCAGCGCCTCGGCAACCAGACAACAGGCAGCGCCTCGGTAACCAGACAACAGGCAGCGCCTCGGCAACCAGACACCAGGCAGCGCCTCGGCAACCAGACAACAGGCAGCCCCTTGGTAACCAGACAGCAGGCAGCGCCTCGGCAACCAGACAACAGGCAGCACCTTGGTAACCAGACAACAGGCAGCGCCTCGGTAACCAGACAACAGGCAGCGCCTCGGCAACCAGACAACATGCAGCCCCTTGGTAACCAGACAACAGGCAGCGCCTTGGTAACCCGACAACAGGCAGCACCACGGCAAACAGACAACAGGCAGCACCACGGTAACCAGACAACAGGCAGCGCCACGATAACCAGACAACAGGCAGCGCCTCGGCAACCAGACAACAGGCAGTGCCTTGGCAACCAGACAACAGGCAGCGCCGTGGCAACCAGACAACAGGCAATGCCATGGCAACCAGACAACAGGCAGCGCCTCGGTAACCAGACAACAGGCAGCGCCTCAGTAACCAGACAACAGGCAACGCCTCGCTAACCAGACAATTGGCAGCGCCATGGTAACCAGACAACAGGCAGCGCTATGGCAACCAGACAACAGGCAGCACCTCGGTAACCAGACAACAGGCAGCGTCTCGCTAACAAAAAAACTGGCAGCCCCTCAGCAACCTGACAATAGGCAGCCCCTCGGTAACCAGACAACAGGCAGCCCCTCGGTAACCAGACAACAGGAAGCGCCTTGGCAACCAGACAACAGGCAGCCCCTTGGTAACCAGACAGCAGGCAGCGCCTCGGCAACCAGACAACAGGCAGCTTCTTGGTAACCAGACAGCAGGCAGCGCCTCAGCAACCAGACAACAGGCAGCACCTTGGTAACCAGACAACAGGCAGCCCCTTGGTAACCAGACAGCAGGCAGCGCCTCGGCAACCAGACAACAGGCAGCTTCTTGGTAACCAGACAGCAGGCAGCGCCTCAGCAACCAGACAACAGGCAGCACCTTGGTAACCAGACAACAGGCAGCGCCTCGGTAACCAGACAACAGGCAGCGCCTCGGCAACCAGACAACACGCAGCCCCTTGGTAACCAGACAACAGGCAGCGCCTCGGTAACACGACAACAGGCAGCACCACGGTAAACAGACAACAGGCAGTGCCACAGTAACCAGACAACAGGCAACGCCACGATAACCAGACAACAGGCAGCGCCTCGGCAACCAGACAACAGGCAGCGCCTTGGCAACTAGACAACAGGCAGCGCCGTGGCAACTAGACAACTGGCAGTGCCAGGGCAACCAGACAACAGGCAGCGCCTCGGTAACCAGACAACAGGCAGCGCCTCGGTAACCAGACAACAGGCAGCGCCACGGTAACCAGACAACAGGCAACGCCTCGCTAACCAGACAACAGGCAGCGCCATGGTAACCAAACAACAGGCAACGCCATGGCAACCAGACAACGGGCAGCACCTCCGTAACCAGACAACAGGCAGCGTCTCGCTAACAAAAAAACAGGCAGCCCCTCAGCAACCTGACAACAGGCAGCCCCTCAGCAACCTAACAACAGGCAGCCCCTCGGTAACCAGACAACAGGCAGCACCTCGGTAACCAGACAACAGGCAGCGCCTCGGTAACCAGACAACAGGCAGCGCCTCGGTAACCAGACAACAGGCAGCGCCTTGGCAAACGGACACCAGGCAGCGCCTCGGCAACCAGACACCAGGCAGCGCCTCGGCAACCAGACAACAGGCAGCGCCTCGGTAACCAGACAACAGGCAGCGCCTCGGCAACCAGACACGAGGCAGCGCCTCGGCAACCAGACAACAGGCAGCCCCTTGGTAACCAGACAGCAGGCAGCGCCTCGGTAACCAGACAACAGGCAGCTCCTTGGTAACCAGACAGCAGGCAGCGCCTCGGCAACCAGACAACATGCAGCACCTTGGTAACCAGACAACAGGCAGCGCCTCGGTAACCAGACAACAGGCAGCGCCTCGGCAACCAGACAACATGCAGCCCCTTGGTAAACAGACAACAGGCATCGCCTTGGTAACCCGACAACAGGCAGCGCCTCGGTAACCAGACAACAGGCAGCTCCTTGGTAACCAGACAGCAGGCAGCGCCTCGGCAACCAGACAACAGGCAGCGCCTCGGCAACCAGACAACAGGCAGTGCCTTGGCAACCAGACAACAGGCAGCGCCATGGCAACCAGACAACAGGCAATGCCATGGCAACCAGACAACAGGCAGCGCCTCGGTAACCAGACAACAGGCAGCGCCTCGGTAACCAGACAACAGGCAACGCCTCGCTAACCATACAACAGGCAGCGCCTCGGTAACCAGACAACAGGCAGCGCCTCGGTAACCAGACAACAGGCAACGCCTCGCTAACCAGACAACAGGCAGCGCCTCGGTAACCAGACAACAGGCAGCGCCTCGGTAACCAGACAACAGGCAGCGCCTCGGCAACCAGACAACAGGCAGCGCCTCGGCAACCAGACAACAGGCAGCGCCTCGGTAACCAGACAACAGGCAGCGCCTCGGTAACCAGACAACAGGCAGCGCCTCGGCAACCAGACACCAGGCAGATCCTCGGCAACCAGACAACAGGCAGCACCTCGGTAACCAGACAACAGGCAGCGCCTCGGCAACCAGACACCAGGCAGCGCCTCGGCAACCAGACAACAGGCAGCCCCTTGGTAACCAGACAGCAGGCAGCGCCTCGGCAACCAGACAACAAGCAGCTCCTTGGTAACCAGACAGCAGGCAGCACCTCGGCAACCAGACAACAGGCAGCGCCTCGGTAACCAGACAACAGGCAGCGCCTCGGAAACCAGACAACAGGCAGCGCCTCGGCAACCAGACAACAGGCAGCGCCTCGGCAACCAGACAACAGGCAGCGCCTCGGTAACCAGACAACAGGCAGCGCCTCGGTAACCAGACAACAGGCAGCGCCTCGGCAACCAGACACCAGGCAGCGCCTCGGCAACCAGACAACAGGCAGCGCCTCGGTAACCAGACAACAGGCAGCGCCTCGGCAACCAGACACCAGGCAGCGCCTCGGCAACCAGACAACAGGCAGCCCCTTGGTAACCAGACAGCAGGCAGCGCCTCGGCAACCAGACAACAGGCAGCACCTTGGTAACCAGACAACAGGCAGCGCCTCGGTAACCAGACAACAGGCAGCGCCTCGGCAACCAGACAACATGCAGCCCCTTGGTAACCAGACAACAGGCAGCGCCTTGGTAACCCGACAACAGGCAGCACCACGGCAAACAGACAACAGGCAGCACCACGGTAACCAGACAACAGGCAGCGCCACGATAACCAGACAACAGGCAGCGCCTCGGCAACCAGACAACAGGCAGTGCCTTGGTAACCAGACAACAGGCAGCGCCGTGGCAACCAGACAACAGGCAATGCCATGGCAACCAGACAACAGGCAGCGCCTCGGTAACCAGACAACAGGCAGCGCCTCAGTAACCAGACAACAGGCAACGCCTCGCTAACCAGACAATTGGCAGCGCCATGGTAACCAGACAACAGGCAGCGCCATGGCAACCAGACAACAGGCAGCACCTCGGTAACCAGACAACAGGCAGCGTCTCGCTAACAAAAGAACTGGCAGCCCCTCAGCAACCTGACAATAGGCAGCCCCTCGGTAACCAGACAACAGGCAGCCCCTCGGTAACCAGACAACAGGCAGCGCCTTGGCAACCAGACAACAGGCAGCCCCTTGGTAACCAGACAGCAGGCAGCGCCTCGGCAACCAGACAACAGGCAGCTTCTTGGTAACCAGACAGCAGGCAGCGCCTCAGCAACCAGACAACAGGCAGCACCTTGGTAACCAGACAACAGGCAGCCCCTTGGTAACCAGACAGCAGGCAGCGCCTCGGCAACCAGACAACAGGCAGCTTCTTGGTAACCAGACAGCAGGCAGCGCCTCAGCAACCAGACAACAGGCAGCACCTTGGTAACCAGACAACAGGCAGCGCCTCGGTAACCAGACAACAGGCAGCGCCTCGGCAACCAGACAACACGCAGCCCCTTGGTAACCAGACAACAGGCAGCGCCTCGGTAACACGACAACAGGCAGCACCACGGCAAACAGACAACAGGCAGTGCCACAGTAACCAGATAACAGGCAACGCCACGATAACCAGACAACAGGCAGCGCCTCGGCAACCAGACAACAGGCAGCGCCTTGGCAACTAGACTACAGGCAGCGCCGTGGCAACTAGACAACAGGCAGTGCCATGGCAACCAGACAACAGGCAGCGCCTCGGTAACCAGACAACAGGCAGCGCCTCGGTAACCAGACAACAGGCAGCGCCACGGTAACCAGACAACAGGCAACGCCTCGCTAACCAGACAACAGGCAGCGCCATGGTAACCAAACAACAGGCAACGCCATGGCAACCAGACAACGGGCAGCACCTCCGTAACCAGACAACAGGCAGTGTCTCGCTAACAAAAAAACAGGCAGCCCCTCAGCAACCTGACAACAGGCAGCCCCTCAGCAACCTAACAACAGGCAGCCCCTCGGTAACCAGACAACAGGCAGCCCCTCGGTAACCAGACAACAGGCAGCACCTCGGTAACCAGACAACAGGCAGCGCCTCGGTAACCAGACAACAGGCAGCGCCTCGGTAACCAGACAACAGGCAGCGCCTTGGCAAACGGACACCAGGCAGCGCCTCGGCAACCAGACAACAGGCAGCGCCTCGGTAACCAGACAACAGGCAGATCCTCGGCAACCTGACACCAGGCAGCGCCTCGGCAACCAGACAACAGGCAGCGCCTCGGTAACCAGACAACAGGCAGATCCTCGGCAACCAGACAACAGGCAGCGCCTCGGCAACCAGACACCAGGCAGCGCCTCGGCAACCAGACAACAGGCAGCCCCTTGGTAACCAGACAGCAGGCAGCGCCTCGGTAACCAGACAACAGGCAGCTCCTTGGTAACCAGACAGCAGACAGCGCCTCGGTAACCAGACAACAGGCAGATCCTCGGCAACCTGACACCAGGCATCGCCTCGGCAACCAGACAACAGGCAGCGCCTCGGTAACCAGACAACAGGCAGCGCCTCGGCAACCAGACACCAGGCAGCGCCTCGGCAACCAGACAACAGGCAGCCCCTTGGTAACCAGACAGCAGGCAGCGCCTCGGTAACCAGACAACAGGCAGCTCCTTGGTAACCAGACAGCAGGCAGCGCCTCGGCAACCAGACAACATGCAGCACCTTGGTAACCAGACAACAGGCAGCGCCTCGGTAACCAGACAACAGGCAGCGCCTCGGCAACCAGACAACATGCAGCCCCTTGGTAAACAGACAACAGGCATCGCCTTGGTAACCCGACAACAGGCAGCACCACGGCAAACAGACAACAGGCAGTGCCACAGTAACCAGACAACAGGCAGCGCCACGATAACCAGACAACAGGCAGCGCCTCGGCAACCAGACAACAGGCAGTGCCTTGGCAACCAGACAACAGGCAGCGCCGTGGCAACCAGACAACAGGCAATGCCATGGCAACCAGACAACAGGCAGCGCCTCGGTAACCAGACAACAGGCAGCGCCTCGTTAACCAGACAACAGGCAACGCCTCGCTAACCATACAACAGGCAGCGCCTCGGTAACCAGACAACAGGCAGCGCCTCGGTAACCAGACAACAGGCAGCGCCTCGGCAACCAGACACCAGGCAGCACCTCGGTAACCAGACAACAGGGAGCGCCTCGGTAACCAGACACCAGGCAGCGTCTCGGTAACCAGACACCAGGCAGCGCCTCGGCAACCAGACATCAGGCAGTGCCTCGGCAACCAGACACCAGGCAGCGCCTCGGTAACCAGACAACAGGCAGCGCCTCGGCAACCAGACACCAGGCAGCGCCTCGGCAACCAGACAACAGGCAGCCCCTTGGTAACCAGACAGCAGGCAGCGCCTCGGCAACCAGACAACAGGCAGCTCCTTGGTAACCAGACAGCAGGCAGCACCTCGGCAACCAGACAACAGGCAGCGCCTCGGTAACCAGACAACAGGCAGCGCCTCGGTAACCAGACAACAGGCAGCGCCTCGGCAACCAGACAACAGGCAGCGCCTCGGTAACCAGACAACAGGCAGCGCCTCGGTAACCAGACAATAAGCAGCGCCTCGGCAACCAGACACCAGGCAGTGCCTCGGCAACCAGACAACAGGCAGCGCCTCGGTAACCAGACAACAGGCAGCGCCTCGGCAACCAGACACCAGGCAGCGCCTCGGCAACCAGACAACAGGCAGCCCCTTCGTAACCAGAAAGCAGGCAGCGCCTCGGTACCAGACAACAGGCAGCTCCTTGGTAACCAGACAGCAGGCAGCGCCTCGGCAACCAGACAACAGGCAGCACCTTGGTAACCAGACAACAGGCAGCGCCTCGGTAACCAGACAACATGCAGCCCCTTGGTAACCAGACAACAGGCAGCGCCTTGGTAACCCGACAACAGGCAGCACCACGGCAAACAGACAACAGGCAGTGCCACAGTAACCAGACAACAGGCAGTGCCTTGGCAACCAGACAACAGGCAGCGCCGTGGCAACCAGACAACAGGCAATGCCATGGCAACCAGACAACAGGCAGCGCCTCGGTAACCAGACAACAGGCAGCGCCTCGGTAACCAGACAACAGGCAACGCCTCGCTAACCAGACAACAGGCAGCGCCATGGCAACCAGACAACAGGCAGCACCTCCGTAACCAGACAACAGGCAGCGGCTCGCTAACAAAAAAACTGGCAGCCCCTCCGCAACCTGACAATAGGCAGCCCCTCGGTAACCAGACAACAGGCAGCCCCTCGGTAACCAGACAACAGGCAGCCCCTTGGTAACCAGACAGCAGGCAGCGCCTCGGCAACCAGACAACAGGCAGCTTCTTGGTAACCAGACAGCAGGCAGCGCCTCAGCAACCAGACAACAGGCAGCACCTTGGTAACCAGACAACAGGCAGCGCCTCGGTAACCAGACAGCAGGCAGCGCCTCGGCAACCAGACAACAGGCAGCACCTTGGTAACCAGACAACAGGCAGCGCCTCGGTAACCAGACAGCAGGCAGCGCCTCAGCAACCAGACAACAGGCAGCACCTTGGTAACCAGACAACAGGCAGCGCCTCGGTAACCAGACAACAGGCAGCGCCTCGGTAACCCGACAACAGGCAGCACCACGGCAAACAGACACCAGGCAGTGCCACAGTAACCAGACAACAGGCAACGCCACGATAACCAGACAACAGGCAGCGCCTCGGCAACCAGACAACAGGCAGCGCCTTGGCAACTAGACAACAGGCAGCGCCGTGGCAACTAGACAACAGGCAGTGCCATGGCAACCAGACAACAGGCAGCGCCTCGGTAACCAGACAACAGGCAGCGCCTCGGTAACCAGACAACAGGCAACGCCTCGCTAACCAGACAACAGGCAGCGCCATGGTAACCAAACAACAGGCAACGCCATGGCAACCAGACAACAGGCAGCACCTCCGTAACCAGACAACAGGCAGCGTCTCGCTAACAAAAAAACAGGCAGCCCCTCAGCAACCTGACAACAGGCAGCCCCTCAGCAACCTGACAACAGGCAGCCCCTCGGTAACCAGACAACAGGCAGCCCCTCTGTAACCAGACAACAGGCAGCCCCTCGGTAACCAGACAACAGGCAGCCCATCAGCAACCAGACAACAGGCAGCATCACGGCAACTAGACATCAGGCAGCTCCATGGCAACCAGACAACAGGCAGCGCCTCGGTAACCAGACAACAGGCAGCTCCACGGCAACCAGACAACAGGCAGCGCCACGGCAACCAGACACCAGGCAGCGTCACGGCAACCAGACACCAGGCAGCTCCACGGCAACCAGACAACAGGCAGCGCCACGGCAACCAGACAACAGGCAGGCCCTCGGTAACCAGACAACAGGCAGCGCCTCGACAACCAGACAACATGAAGCGCCATGGTAACCAGACAACAGGCAGCGCCACGGTAACTAGACAACAGGCAGTGCCTTGGTAACCAGACAACAGGTAGTGCCTCGGTAACCAGACACCAGGCAGCGTCACGGTAACTAGACAACAGGCAGTGCCTTGGTAACCAGACAACAGGTAGTGCCTAGGTAACCAGACACCAGGCAGCGTCACGGTAACTAGACAACAGGCAGTGGCGGGCAACCAGGCAACAGGCAGCGCCTCAACCAGGCAACAGGCAGCGTCATGGCTACCAGAGAACAGGCAGCACCTCGGCAACCAGACAACAAGCAGCACCTCGGTAACCAGACAACAGGCAGCGCCTCAGCAACCAGACAACAGGCAGCACAGCGGCGACCAGACAACAGGCATCACTGCGACAACCAGACAACAGGCAGCACTGCGACGACCAGACAACAGGCAGCACTGCGACGACCAGACAACAGGCATCACTGCGACAACCAGACAACAGGCAGCACTGCGGCGACCAGACAACAGGCATCACTGCGACAACCAGACAACAGGCAGCACCACGGCGACCAGACAACATGCAGCACTGTGGCGACCAGACAACAGGCATCACTGCGACAACCAGACAACAGGCATCACTGCGACAACCAGACAACAGGCATCACTGCGACAACCAGACAACAGGCATCACTGCGACAACCAGACAACAGGCAGCACTGCGACAACCAGACAACAGGCAGCACTGCGGCGACCAGACAACAGGCATCACTGCGACAACCAGACAACAGGCATCACTGGGACAACCAGACAACAGGCAGCACTGCGACAACCAGACAACAGGCGCACTGTGGCGACCAGACAACAGGCGCACCGCGGCGACCAGACAACAGGCATCACCACGGCAATATGTTTGTTCATCTTGTCATTTAGTAATATTTCCCCAGCTGCTTAACAAGAATATTATCGCAAAATATATTTTTTAAAATTAAGGAGCAATTTAGCGTGGCCGATCCACCTACCCTGCACGGCTTCAGGTTGTGGGAATTTCGGAGCTTAGGGCCACCCCCCCGGCAGCTGGAGGCCCGGCCAATGGTGGCGTGATGGGAATCAGGAAGGTATTCTGAGGAGTGAGGCCAGGGGAGGGATCGGACAGAGTCAGCATGGATTTACAAAGGGGAAACCATGCTTGACAAATCGACTGGAATTCTTTGAGGATGTAACTGGTAGGGGTTGACGAGGGGGAGCCAGTCGATGTGGTATACTTGGGCTTTCAGAAGGCTTTTAACGAAGTCCCGCATTAGAGATTAGCGTGCAAAATTAAAGCGCATGGGATTCGGGGTAGTGTATCGAGATGGATAGAAAACTGGTTGGCAGACAGGAATCAAATTGGCAGGCAGTGACTAGTGGGGTACCGCAGGGGTCGGTGCTGGGGCCCCAGCTATTCACAATATATATCAATGATTTAGATGAGGGAACTAAATGAAATATCTCCAAATTTGCAGATGACACAAAGTAGGATGGGAGGGTGAGCTGTGAGGAGGCTGCAGAGATCCTTCAGTGTGATTCAGACAGAGAGAGATAGGTTCTTGGTCAATAAGGGGATCAGGGGTTATGGGGAGAAGGCAGGAGAATGGGGATGAGAAAAATATCAGCCATGATTGAATAGCGGAGCGGACTCGATGGGCCGAGTGGCCTAATTCTGCTCCAATGTCTGATGGTCTTATGCAGGTACAGCAGGTGGTAAAGAAGGCTAATGGTATGTTGGCCTTCATTGCGAGAGGTTTCGAGTACAGAAGCAGGGATGTGTTGCTGCGATTATACAGGGCCCTAGTGAGGCCACACCTGGAGTATTGTGGGCAGTTCTGGTCTCCTTATCTGAGGAAGGATGTTCTTGCTCTCGAGGGAGTGTAGCGAAGGTTTACCAGACTGATTCCTGGGATGGCGGGACTGTCGTACGAGGAGCGATTGAGTCGGTTAGGATTGTTCTCGCTGGAGTTCAGAAGAAGGAGGGGGGACCTCATAGAAACCTATAAAATTATTTTTTTTAAATAAATTTGGAGTACCCCAATTCTTTTTTTCCAATGAAGGGGCAATTCAGCATGTTCAATCCACCTACCCTGCACATCTTTGGGTTGTGGGGGCGAAACCCACGCAGACACGGGGAGAATCTGCAAACTCCACACGGACAGTGACCCAGAGCCGGGATCGAACCCGGGTCCTCGGCCCCGTGAGGCAGCAGTGCTAACCACTGTGCCGTCCTGAACGAATATAATCCTAACCGACTCAGTCTCTCCTCACACTTGTCCCACCATCCCAGGAGCCAGTCTGGTGAGCCTTCGGTTGCTCAGGGCAGCCAATCGGAGTTGGACGAGAAGTTCGCTGTAATCACACAGCTAAAGACTGAAGACCAAGCTGAATGTGACAAATGCAACAGTCAGTTTTAGTTACCTGCTCGTTTATTCCGGATCACCTGGAAGGTCCCGTCACTTCCCAACAACGGATAGCGAGCTGTAATTACAAAGTTTCCCAGTGATAAAGGAATTGGGGAATGATGCAGCCGAGGGAGACCCCATCCCATAATCCATGGAAGGCCGTTGCCCAGTCCCAGCTCTGGAAAGGAGAGACCTGCCCCAGTCTGTCAGCCTTAGTCTGTTCGGTGCTGAGGAAAGTGAGCGAATATCCTCGATACAAACAGATCCACACCGGAGTGAAAATATACCCCAAACTCAACACAATCCCCAACACCGACCCTGCTCTACACAAACCACAACCCTGCTCTACACAAACCCCAACCCTGCTCTACGCAAACCACAACCCCTGCTCTACGCAAACCCCGACTCTGCTCTACGCAAACCACAACCCCTGCTCTACGCAAACCCCGACTCTGCTCTACGCAAACCCCGACTCTGCTCTACACAAACCCCGACTCTGCTCTAGACAAACTGCGACCCTGCTCTACACAAACCACAACCCCTGCTCTACGCAAACCCCGACTCTGCTCTACGCAAACCCCGACTCTGCTCTACACAAACCCCGACTCTGCTCTAGACAAACTGCGACCCTGCTCTACACAAACCCCAACCCTGTTCTACGCAAACCCCAATCTTGCTCTACGCAAACCCCAACCCTGCTCTACACAAACCCCGACTCTGCTCTACGCAAACCCCGACTCTGCTCTACGCAAACCACAACCCCTGCTCTACGCAAACCCCGACTCTGCTCTACGCAAACCCCGACTCTGCTCTAGACAAACTGCGACCCTGCTCTACACAAACCACAACCCCTGCTCTACGCAAACCCCGACTCTGCTCTACGCAAACCCCGACTCTGCTCTACACAAACCCCGACTCTGCTCTAGACAAACTGCGACCCTGCTCTACACAAACCCCAACCCTGTTCTACGCAAACCCCAATCTTGCTCTACGCAAACCCCAACCCTGCTCTACACAAACCCCGACTCTGCTCTACGCAAACAACAACCCCTGCTCTACGCAAACCCCGACTCTGCTCTACGCAAACCCCGACTCTGCTCTACACAAACCCCGACTCTGCTCTAGACAAACCGCGACCCTGCTCTACACAAACCCCAACCCTGTTCTACACAAACTGCGACTATGCTCTACGCAAACCCCAACCCTGCTCTACACAAACCCCGACTCTGCTCTACACAAACCACAACCCCTGCTCTACACAAACCCCGACCAAGTTCTACACAAACTCCAACCCTGCTCCACGCAAACCCCAACCCTGCTCTATGCAAACCCCAACCCTACTCTACACAAACCCCGACCCTGCTGTACACAATCCCCAACCCTGCTCTACACAATCCCCAACCCTGCTCTACACAAACCCCAACCCTGCTCTACGCAAACCCCAACCCTGCTCTACACAATCCCCAACCCTGCTCTACACAAACCCCAACCCTGCTCTACGCAAACCCCAACCCTGCTCTACACAATCCCCGACCCTGCTCTACACAACCCCCAACCCTGCTCTAAGCAAACCCCGACCGTACTCTATGCAAACTCCGACCCTGCTCTACACAAAGCGCGACCCTGCTCTACACGGACCCTAACCCTGCTCTACACAAACCGCGACTCTGCTCTACACAAACCCCGACCCTGCTCTACACAAACCTCGACCCTGCTATACACAAACCGCGACCCTACTCTACGCAAACCCCAACCCTGCTCTACGCAAACCCCAACCCTGCTCTACACAAACTGCGACCCTGCTCTATGCAAACCCCAACCCTACTCTACGCAAACCCCAACCCCTGCTCTACGCAAACCCCGACTCTGCTCTACGCAAACCCCGACTCTGCTCTACGCAAACCCCGACTCTGCTCTACACAAACTGCGACCCTGCTCTATGCAAACCCCAACCCTGCTCTACGCAAACCCCAATCCTGCTCTACGCAAACCCCAACCCTGCTCTACACAAACTGCGACTATGCTCTACGCAAACCCCAACCCTGCTCTACGCAAACCGCAAACCTGCTCTACGCAAACCCCAACCCTGCTCCACGCAAACCCCAACCTTGCTCTACACAAACCCCGACCAAGTTCTACACAAACTCCAACCCTGCTCCACGCAAACCCCAACCCTGCTCTATGCAAACCCCAACCCTACTCTACACAAACCCCGACCCTGCTGTACACAATCCCCAACCCTGCTCTACACAATCCCCAACCCTGCACTACACAATCCCCGACCCTGCACTACACAACCCCCAACCCTGCTCTAAGCAAACCCCGACCGTACTCTATGCAAACCCCGACCCTGCTCTACACAAAGCGCGACCCTGCTCTACACGGACCCCAACCCTGCTCTACACAAACCGCGACTCTGCTCTACACAAACCCCGACCCTGCTCTACACAAACCTCGACCCTGCTATACACAAACCGCGACCCTACTCTACGCAAACCCCAACACTGCTCTACGCAAACCCCAATCCTGCTCTACGCAAACCCCAACCCTGCTCTACACAAACCCCGACTCTGCTCGACACAAACTGCGACTATGCTCTACGCAAACCCCAACCCTGCTCTACGCAAACCCCAAACCTGCTCTACGCAAACCACAACCCCTGCTCTACGCAAACCCCGACTCTGCTCTACGCAAACCCCGACTCTGCTCTACACAAACCCCGACTCTGCTCTAGACAAACTGCGACCCTGCTCTACACAAACCCCAACCCTGTTCTACGCAAACCCCAATCTTGCTCTACGCAAACCCCAACCCTGCTCTACACAAACCCCGACTCTGCTCTACGCAAACAACAACCCCTGCTCTACGCAAACCCCGACTCTGCTCTACGCAAACCCCGACTCTGCTCTACACAAACCCCGACTCTGCTCTAGACAAACCGCGACCCTGCTCTACACAAACCCCAACCCTGTTCTACACAAACTGCGACTATGCTCTACGCAAACCCCAACCCTGCTCTACACAAACCCCGACTCTGCTCTACACAAACCACAACCCCTGCTCTACACAAACCCCGACCAAGTTCTACACAAACTCCAACCCTGCTCCACGCAAACCCCAACCCTGCTCTATGCAAACCCCAACCCTACTCTACACAAACCCCGACCCTGCTGTACACAATCCCCAACCCTGCTCTACACAATCCCCAACCCTGCTCTACACAAACCCCAACCCTGCTCTACGCAAACCCCAACCCTGCTCTACACAATCCCCGACCCTGCTCTACACAACCCCCAACCCTGCTCTAAGCAAACCCCGACCCTGCTCTAAGCAAACCTCGACCCTGCTCTACACAATCCCCGACCCTGCTCTACACAACCCCCAACCCTGCTCTAAGCAAACCCCGACCGTACTCTATGCAAACCCCGACCCTGCTCTACACAAAGCGCGACCCTGCTCTACACGGACCCTAACCCTGCTCCACACAAACCGCGACTCTGCTCTACACAAACCCCGACCCTGCTCTACACAAACCTCGACCCTGCTATACACAAACCGCGACCCTACTCTACGCAAACCCCAACCCTGCTCTACGCAAACCCCAACCCTGCTCTACACAAACTGCGACCCTGCTCTATGCAAACCCCAACCCTACTCTACGCAAACCCCAACCCCTGCTCTACGCAAACCCCGACTCTGCTCTACGCAAACCCCGACTCTGCTCTACGCAAACCCCGACTCTGCTCTACACAAACTGCGACCCTGCTCTATGCAAACCCCAACCCTGCTCTACGCAAACCCCAATCCTGCTCTACGCAAACCCCAACCCTGCTCTACACAAACTGCGACTATGCTCTACGCAAACCCCAACCCTGCTCTACGCAAACCGCAAACCTGCTCTACGCAAACCCCAACCCTGCTCCACGCAAACCCCAACCTTGCTCTACACAAACCCCGACCAAGTTCTACACAAACTCCAACCCTGCTCCACGCAAACCCCAACCCTGCTCTATGCAAACCCCAACCCTACTCTACACAAACCCCGACCCTGCTGTACACAATCCCCAACCCTGCTCTACACAATCCCCAACCCTGCACTACACAATCCCCGACCCTGCACTACACAACCCCCAACCCTGCTCTAAGCAAACCCCGACCGTACTCTATGCAAACCCCGACCCTGCTCTACACAAAGCGCGACCCTGCTCTACACGGACCCCAACCCTGCTCTACACAAACCGCGACTCTGCTCTACACAAACCCCGACCCTGCTCTACACAAACCTCGACCCTGCTATACACAAACCGCGACCCTACTCTACGCAAACCCCAACCCGGCTATACACAAACCGCGACCCTAATCTATTGATGTTCCAAATCTGCAGTAAGCAAACCAACCCCCCTACTCTCCGTACACCCCCACCCTATTGTACACAGACCCCGCCCACCCCCCCGCTCTGGGTTTCTCTTACAAATTCCGTTTCCGGGTTCCATTTCGATACCTACTGGTGGTGATATATTCTTTGACGGGCCGGAACATCACAGCGTGCTCTGTACAAACACGGACAAGAGGATTAATGTCACATTAAATAAAACGTATCACTTCATACAAATAAATGCAAATTTCACTTTTGTGCTCTCTTGGCCATTGCCCCGTGTAATGTCACAAAGCATCCCCCCCCCCCCCCCATCAGTACTGAGGGACTGCCGCACTGTCAGAGGGTCAGTACTGAGGGAGTGCCGCACTGTCAGAGGGTCAGTACTGAGGGAGTGCCGCACTGTCAGAGAGTCAGTACTGAGGGAGTGCCGCACTGTCAGAGGGTCAGTACTGAGGGAGTGCCGCACTGTCAGAGGGTCAGTACTGAGGGAGTGCCGCACTGTCAGAGGGTCAGTACTGAGGGAGTGCCGCACTGTCAGAGAGTCAGTACTGAGGGAGTGCCGCATTGTCAGAGGGTCAGTACTGAGGGAGCGCTGCACTGTCAGAGAGTCAGTACTGAGAGAGTGCGGGACTGTCAGAGGGTCAGTACTGAGGGAGCGCTACACTGTCAGACGGTCAGTACTGAGGGAGTGCTGCACTGTCAGAGGGTCAGTACGCAGGGAGTGCCGCACTGTCAGAGGCTCAGTGCTGAGGGAGCACCGCACTGTCAGAGGGTCAGTACTGAGGGAGTGCCGCACTTTCAGAGGGTCAGTACTGAGGGAGGGCAGTACTGTCAGAGGGTCAGTACTGAGGCAGTGCCGCACTGTCAGAGGGTCAGTACTGAGGGAATGCCGCACCGTCAGAGGGTCAGTACTGAGGGAGTGCCGCACTGTCAGAGGGTCAGTACTGAGGAAGTGCTGCACTGTCAGAGGGTCAGTACTGAGGGAGTGCCGCACTGTCAGAGGGTCAGTACTGAGGGAGTGCCGCACTGTCAGAGGGTCAGTACCGAGGGAGTACTGCACTGTCAGAGGGTCAGTCCTGAGGGAGTGCCGCACTGTCAGAGGGTGAGTACTGAGGGAGTGCCGCACTGTCAGAGGGTGAGTACTGAGGGAGTGCCGCACTGTCAGAGGGTCAGTCCTGAGGGAGTGCCGCACAGTCAGAGGGTCAGTACTGAGGGAGTGCTAGGCTGTCAGAGGGTCAGTACTGAGAGAGTGCCGCACTGTCAGAGGGTCAGTACTGAGGGAGTGCCGCACTGTCAGAGGGTGAGTACTGAGGGAGTGCCGCACTGTCAGAGGATCAGTACTGAGGGAGCGCCGCACTGTCAGAGGGTCAGTACTGAGGGAGTGCCGCACTGTCAGAGGGTCAGTACTGAGGGAGTGCCGCACGGTCAGAGGGTCAGTACTGAGGGAGCGCTGCACTGTCAGAGACTCAGTACAGAGAGAGTGCCGCACTGTCAGAGGGTCAGTACTGAGGGAGTGCTGCACTGTCAGAGGGTCATTTGTGAGGGAGTGCCGCACTGTCAGAGGGTCAGTACTGAGGGAGTGCCGCACTGACAGAGGGTCAGTACTGAGGGAGTGCCGCACTGCCAGAGGGTCAGTACTGAGGGAGTGCTGCACTGTCAGAGGGTCAGTACTGAGGGAGTGCCGCACTGTGAGAGGGTCAGTACTGAGGGAGTGCCGCACTGCCAGAGGGTCAGTACTGAGGGAGTGCCACACTGTCAGAGGGTCAGTACTGAGGGAGTGCCGCACTGTCAGAGGGTCAGTACTGAGGGAGTGCCGCACTGTCAGAGGGTCAGTAGTGAGGGAGTGCTGCACTGTCAGAGGGTCAGTTCGGAGGGAGTGCCGCACAGTCAGAGGCTCAGTGCTGAGGGAGTGCTGTACTGTCAGAGGGTCAGTACTGAGGCAGTGCCGCACTGTCAGAGGGTCAGTACTGAGGGAATGCCGCACCGTCAGAGGGTCAGTACTGAGGGAGTGCCGCAGTGTCAGAGGGTCAGTACTGAGGAAGTGCTGCACTGTCAGAGGGTCAGCACTGAGGGAGTGCCGCACTGTCAGATGGTCAATACTGAGGGAGTGCCGCACTGTCAGAGGGTCAGTACTGAGGGAGTGCCGCACTGTCAGTGGGTCAGTACTGAGGGAGTGCCGCACTGTCAGAGGGTCAGTACTGAGCGAGTGCCGCACTGTCAGAGGGTCAGTACTGAGGGAGTGCCGCATTGTCAGAGGGTTAGTACTGAGGGAGCGCTACACTGTCAGACGGTCAGTACTGAGGGATTGCTGCACTGTCAGAGGGTCAGTACGCAGGGAGTGCCGCACTGTCAGAGGCTCAGTGCTGAGGGAGCACCGCACTGTCAGAGGGTCAGTACTGAGGGAATGCCGCACTGTCAGAGGGTCAGTACTGAGGAAGTGCTGCACTGTCAGAGGGTCAGCACTGAGGGAGCGCTGCACTGTCAGAGGGTCAGTACTGAGGAAGTGCTGCACTGTCAGAGGGTCAGCACTGAGGGAGTGCCGCACTGTCAGATGGTCAATACTGAGGGAGTGCCGCACTGGCAGAGGGTCATTTGTGAGGGAGTGCCGCACTGTCAGAGGGTCAGTACTGAGGGAGTGCCGCACTGTCAGAGGGTCAGCACTGAGGGAGTGCCGCACTGTCAGAGGGTCAGTACTGAGGGAGTGCCGCACTGTCAGAGGGTCAGTACTGAGGGAGCGCCGCACTGTCAGAGGGTCAGCACTGAGGGAGTGCCGCACTGTCAGAGGGTCAGTACTGAGGGAGCGCCGCACTGTCAGAGGGTCAGCACTGAGGGAGTGCCGCACTGTCAGAGGGTCAGTACTGAGGGAGTGCCGCACTGTCAGAGGGTCAGTAGTGAGGGAGTGCTGCACTGTCAGAGGGTCAGTACGGAGGGTGTGCCGCACTGTCAGAGGGTCTGTACTGAGGGAGTGCCGCACTGTCAGAGGGTGAGTACTGAGGGAGTGCCGCACTGTCAGAGGGTGAGTACTGAGGGAGTGCCGCACTGTCAGAGGGTCAGTCCTGAGGGAGTGCCGCACAGTCAGAGGGTCAGTACTGAGGGAGTGCTAGGCTGTCAGAGGGTCAGTACTGAGAGAGTGCCGCACTGTCAGAGGGTCAGTACTGAGGGAGTGCCGCACTGTCAGAGGGTGAGTACTGAGGGAGTGCCGCACTGTCAGAGGATCAGTACTGAGGGAGCGCCGCACTGTCAGAGGGTCAGTACTGAGGGAGTGCCGCACTGTCAGAGGGTCAGTACTGAGGGAGTGCCGCACGGTCAGAGGGTCAGTACTGAGGGAGCGCTGCACTGTCAGAGACTCAGTACAGAGAGAGTGCCGCACTGTCAGAGGGTCAGTACTGAGGGAGTGCTGCACTGTCAGAGGGTCATTTGTGAGGGAGTGCCGCACTGTCAGAGGGTCAGTACTGAGGGAGTGCCGCACTGACAGAGGGTCAGTACTGAGGGAGTGCCGCACTGCCAGAGGGTCAGTACTGAGGGAGTGCTGCACTGTCAGAGGGTCAGTACTGAGGGAGTGCCGCACTGTGAGAGGGTCAGTACTGAGGGAGTGCCGCACTGCCAGAGGGTCAGTACTGAGGGAGTGCCACACTGTCAGAGGGTCAGTACTGAGGGAGTGCCGCACTGTCAGAGGGTCAGTACTGAGGGAGTGCCGCACTGTCAGAGGGTCAGTAGTGAGGGAGTGCTGCACTGTCAGAGGGTCAGTTCGGAGGGAGTGCCGCACAGTCAGAGGCTCAGTGCTGAGGGAGTGCTGTACTGTCAGAGGGTCAGTACTGAGGCAGTGCCGCACTGTCAGAGGGTCAGTACTGAGGGAATGCCGCACCGTCAGAGGGTCAGTACTGAGGGAGTGCCGCAGTGTCAGAGGGTCAGTACTGAGGAAGTGCTGCACTGTCAGAGGGTCAGCACTGAGGGAGTGCCGCACTGTCAGATGGTCAATACTGAGGGAGTGCCGCACTGTCAGAGGGTCAGTACTGAGGGAGTGCCGCACTGTCAGTGGGTCAGTACTGAGGGAGTGCCGCACTGTCAGAGGGTCAGTACTGAGCGAGTGCCGCACTGTCAGAGGGTCAGTACTGAGGGAGTGCCGCATTGTCAGAGGGTTAGTACTGAGGGAGCGCTACACTGTCAGACGGTCAGTACTGAGGGATTGCTGCACTGTCAGAGGGTCAGTACGCAGGGAGTGCCGCACTGTCAGAGGCTCAGTGCTGAGGGAGCACCGCACTGTCAGAGGGTCAGTACTGAGGGAATGCCGCACTGTCAGAGGGTCAGTACTGAGGAAGTGCTGCACTGTCAGAGGGTCAGCACTGAGGGAGCGCTGCACTGTCAGAGGGTCAGTACTGAGGAAGTGCTGCACTGTCAGAGGGTCAGCACTGAGGGAGTGCCGCACTGTCAGATGGTCAATACTGAGGGAGTGCCGCACTGGCAGAGGGTCATTTGTGAGGGAGTGCCGCACTGTCAGAGGGTCAGTACTGAGGGAGTGCCGCACTGTCAGAGGGTCAGCACTGAGGGAGTGCCGCACTGTCAGAGGGTCAGTACTGAGGGAGTGCCGCACTGTCAGAGGGTCAGTACTGAGGGAGCGCCGCACTGTCAGAGGGTCAGCACTGAGGGAGTGCCGCACTGTCAGAGGGTCAGTACTGAGGGAGCGCCGCACTGTCAGAGGGTCAGCACTGAGGGAGTGCCGCACTGTCAGAGGGTCAGTACTGAGGGAGTGCCGCACTGTCAGAGGGTCAGTAGTGAGGGAGTGCTGCACTGTCAGAGGGACAGTACGGAGGGTGTGCCGCACTGTCAGAGGGTCTGTACTGAGGGAGTGCCGCACTGTCAGAGGGTCAGTACTGAGGGAGTGCCGCACTGTCAGAGGGTCAGAAGTGAGGGAGTTCCGCACCTTCAGGGGGTCAGTACGGAGGAAGTGCCGCAATTTCAGAGGGTCAGTACGGAGGGTGTGCCGCACTGTCAGAGGGTCAGTACTGAGGGAGTGCCGCACTGTCAGAGGGTCAGAGGTGAGGGAGTTCCGCACCTTCAGGGGGTCAGTACTGAGGAAGTGCCGCAATTTCAGAGGCTCAGTACTGAGGGAGTGCTGCGCTGTCAGAGGGTCAGAAGTGAGGGAGTGCCGCACTGTCAGAGGGTCAGTACTGAGGGAGTGCCGCACTGTCAGAGGGTCAGTACTGAGGGAGCGCTGCACTGTCAGAGAGTCAGTACTGAGGGAGTGCCGCACTGTCAGAGGGTCAGTACTGAGGGAGTGTCACACTGTCAGAGGGTCAGTACTGAGGGAGTGCCGCACTGTCAGAGGGTCAGTACTGAGAGAGTGCCGGACTGTCAGAGGGTCAGTACTCAGGGAGTGTCGCACTGTCAGAGGGTCAGTACTGAGGGAGTGCCGCACTGTCAGAAGGTCAGTACGGAGGGAGTGCCGCACTGTCAGAGGGGTAGTACTGAGGGAGTGCCGCACTGTCAGAGAGTCAGTACTGAGGGAGTGCTGCACTGTCAGGGGGTCAGAAGTGAGGGAGTGCCGCACTGTCAGAGGCTCAGTGCTGAGGGAGTGCTGCACTGTCAGAGGGTCAGAAGTGAGGGAGTGCCGCACTGTCAGAGGGTCAGTACTGAGGGAGTGCCGCACTGTCAGAGGGTCAGTACTGAGGGAGTGCTGCGCTGTCAGAGGGTCAGTACTGAGGGAGTGCCGCACTGTCAGAGGCTCAGTGCTGAGGGAGTGCTGCACTTTCAGAGGGTCAGTACTGAGGGAGTGCCGCACTGTCAGAGGGTCAGTACTGAGGGAGTGCCGCACTGTCAGAGGGTCAGTACTGAGGGAGTGCCGCACTGTCAGAGGGTCAGTACTGTGGCAGTGCCGCACTGTCACAGGGTCAGTACTGAGGGAGTGCCGCACTGTCAGAGGGTCAGTACTGAGGGAGTGCCGCACCGTCAGAGGGTCAGTACTGAGGGAGTGCCGCACTGTCAGACGGTCAGTACTGAGGGAGTGGCGCACTGTCAGGTGGTCAATACTGAGGGAGTGCCGCACTGTCAGAGGGTCAGTACTGAGGGAGTGCCGCACTGTCAGAGGGTCAGTACTGAGGGTGTGCCGCACTGTCAGAGGGTCAGTAATGAGGGAGTGCCGCACTGTCAGAGGGTCAGTACTGAGGGAGTGCCGCACTGTCAGAGGGTCAATACTGAGGGAGTGCCGCACTGTCAGAGGGTCATTTCTGAGGGACTGCCACACTGTCAGAGGGTCAGAAGTGAGGGAGTGCTGCACTGTCAGAGGGTCAGTACTGAGGGAGTGCCGCACTGTCAGAGGGTCAGTACTGAGGGAGTGCCGCACTGTCAGAGGGTCAGTACTGAGGGAGTGCTGCACTGTCAGAGGGTCAGTACTGAGGGAGTGCTGCACTGTCAGAGGGTCAGGACCGAGGGACTGCCGCACTGTCAGGGGGTCAGTACCGAGGTAGTGACGCACTGTCAGAGGGTCAGTACTGAGGGAGTGCCGCACTGTCAGCGGGTCAGTACTGAGGGAGTGTCGCATTGTCAGAGGGTCGGTACTGAGGGAGTGCCGCACTGTCAGAGGGTCAGTACTGAGGGAGTGCTGCACTGTCAGAGGGTCAGTACTGAGGGAGTGCCGCACTGTCAGTGGGTCAGTACTGAGGGAGTGGTGACTGTCAGAGGGTCAGTACTGACGGAGTGCCGCACTGTCAGAGGGTCAGTACTGAGGGAGTGCTGCACTGTCAGAGAGTCAGTACTGAGGGGGTGCTGCACTGTCAGAGGATCAGTACTGAGGGAGTGCCGCACTGTCAGAGGGTCAGTACTGAGGGAGTGCCGCACTGTCAGAGGGTCAGTACTGAGGGAGAGCGGCACTGTCAGAGGGTCAGTACTGAGGGAGAGCCGCACTGTCAGAGGGTCAGTACTGAGGGAGTGCCGCACTGTCAGAGGGTCAGTACTGAGGGAGCGCTGCACTGTCAGAGAGTCAGTCCTGAGTGCCGGACGGTCAGAGGGTCAGTACTGAGGGAGCGCTACACTGTCAGAAGGTCAGTACTGAGGGAGTGCCGCACTGTCAGAGGGTGAGTACGGAGGGAGTGCCGCACTGTCAGAGGGTGAGTACTGAGGGAGTGCTGCACTGTCAGAGGGTCAGTACTGAGGGAGTGCTGCACTGTCAGAGGGTGAGTACTGAGGGAGTGCCGCACTGTCAGAGGGTGAGTACTGAGGGAGTGCCGCACTGTCAGAGGGTCAGTACTGAGGGAGTGCCGCACTGTTAGAGGGTCAGTACTGAGGGAGTGCCGCACTGTCAGAGGGTCAGTACTGAGGGAGTGCCGCACTGTCAGAGGGTCAGTACTGAGGGAGTGCCGCACTGTCAGAGGGTCAGTAGTGAGGGAGTGCTGCACTGTCAGAGGGTCAGTACGGAGGGTGTGCCGCACTGTCAGAGGGTCAGTACTGAGGGAGTGCCGCACTGTCAGAGGGTCAGAAGTGAGGGAGTTCCGCACCTTCAGGGGGTCAGTACGGAGGAAGTGCCGCAATTTCAGAGGGTCAGTACTGAGGGAGTGCCGCACTGTCAGAGGCTCAGTGCTGAGGGAGTGCCGCACTGTCAGAGGGTCAGAAGTGAGGGAGTTCCGCACCTTCAGGGGGTCAGTACGGAGGAAGTGCCGCAATTTCAGAGGGTCAGTACTGAGGGAGTGCCGCACTGTCAGAGGCTCAGTGCTGAGGGAGTGCCGTACTGTCAGAGGGTCAGAGGTGAGGGAGTTCCGCACCTTCAGGGGGTCAGTACTGAGGAAGTGCCGCAATTTCAGAGGCTCAGTACTGAGGGAGTGCTGCGCTGTCAGAGGGTCAGAAGTGAGGGAGTGCCGCACTGTCAGAGGGTCAGTACTGAGGGAGTGCCGCACTGTCAGAGGGTCAGTACTGAGGGAGCGCTGCACTGTCAGAGAGTCAGTACTGAGGGAGTGCCGCACTGTCAGAGGGTCAGTACTGAGGGAGTGTCACACTGTCAGAGGGTCAGTACTGAGGGAGTGCCGCACTGTCAGAGGGTCAGTACTGAGAGAGTGCCGGACTGTCAGAGGGTCAGTACTCAGGGAGTGTCGCACTGTCAGAGGGTCAGTACTGAGGGAGTGCCGCACTGTCAGAAGGTCAGTACGGAGTGAGTGCCGCACTGTCAGAGGGGTAGTACTGAGGGAGTGCCGCACTGTCAGAGGGTCAGTACTGAGGGAGTGCTGCACTGTCAGAGGGTCAGAAGTGAGGGAGTGCCGCACTGTCAGAGGCTCAGTGCTGAGGGAGTGCTGCACTGTCAGAGGGTCAGAAGTGAGGGAGTGCCGCACTGTCAGAGGGTCAGTACTGAGGGAGTGCCGCACTGTCAGAGGGTCAGTACTGAGGGAGTGCTGCGCTGTCAGAGGGTCAGTACTGAGGGAGTGCCGCACTGTCAGAGGGTCAGTACTGAGGGAGTGCTGCACTGTCAGAGGGTCAGTACAGAGGGAGTGCCGCACTGTCAGAGGGTCAGTACTGAGGGAGTGCTGCGCTGTCAGAGGGTCAGTACTGAGGGAGTGCCGCAATGTCAGAGGGTCAGTACTGAGGGAGTGCCGCACTGTCAGAGGGTCAGTACTGAGGGAGTGCCGCACTGTCAGAGGGTCAGTACTGTGGCAGTGCCGCACTGTCACAGGGTCAGTACTGAGGGAGTGCTGCACTGTCAGAGGGTCAGTACTGAGGGAGTGCCGCACCGTCAGAGGGTCAGTACTGAGGGAGTGCCGCACTGTCAGACGGTCAGTACTGAGGGAGTGGCGCACTGTCAGGTGGTCAATACTGAGGGAGTGCCGCACTGTCAGAGGGTCAGTACTGAGGGAGTGCCGCACTGTCAGAGGGTCAGTACTGAGGGTGTGCCGCACTGTCAGAGGGTCAGTACTGAGGGTGTGCCACACTGTCAGAGGGTCAGTACTGAGGGAGGGCTGCACTGTCAGAGGGACAGTAATGAGGGAGTGCCGCACTGTCAGAGGGTCAGTACTGAGGGAGTGCCGCACTGTCAGAGGGTCAATACTGAGGGAGTGCCGCACTGTCAGAGGGTCATTTCTGAGGGACTGCCACACTGTCAGAGGGTCAGAAGTGAGGGAGTGCTGCACTGTCAGAGGGTCAGTACTGAGGGAGTGCCGCACTGTCAGAGGGTCAGTACTGAGGGAGTGCCGCACTGTCAGAGGGTCAGTACTGAGGGAGTGCTGCACTGTCAGAGGGTCAGTACTGAGGGAGTGCCGCACTGTCAGAGGGTCAGGACCGAGGGACTGCCGCACTGTCAGGGGGTCAGTACCGAGGGAGTGCCGCACTGTCAGGGGGTCAGTACCGAGGTAGTGCCGCACTGTCAGAGGGTCAGTACTGAGGGAGTGCCGCACTGTCAGTGGGTCAGTACTGAGGGAGTGTCGCATTGTCAGAGGGTCGGTACTGAGGGAGTGCCGCACTGTCAGAGGGTCAGTACTGAGGGAGTGCTGCACTGTCAGAGGGTCAGTACTGAGCGAGTGCCGCACTGTCAGTGGGTCAGTACTGAGGGAGTGGTGACTGTCAGAGGGTCAGTACTGACGGAGTGCCGCACTGTCAGAGGGTCAGTACTGAGGAAGTGCTGCACTGTCAGAGGTTCGGTACTGAGGGAGTGCTGCACTGTCAGAGAGTCAGTACTGAGGGGGTGCTGCACTGTCAGAGGATCAGTACTGAGGGAGTGCCGCACTGTCAGAGGGTCAGTACTGAGGGAGTGCCGCACTGTCAGAGGGTCAGTACTGAGGGAGAGCGGCACTGTCAGAGGGTCAGTACTGAGGGAGAGCCTCACTGTCAGAGGGTCAGTACTGAGGGAGTGCCGCACTGTCAGAGGGTCAGTACTGAGGGAGCGCTGCACTGTCAGAGAGTCAGTCCTGAGTGCCGGACGGTCAGAGGGTCAGTACTGAGGGAGCGCTACACTGTCAGAAGGTCAGTACTGAGGGAGTGCCGCACTGTCAGAGGGTGAGTACTGAGGGAGTTCCGCACTGTCAGAGGGTGAGTACTGAGGGAGTGCTGCACTGTCAGAGGGTCAGTACTGAGGGAGTGCCGCACTATCAGAGGGTGAGTACTGAGGGAGTGCAGCACTGTCAGAGGATCAGTACTGAGGGAGCGCCGCACTGTCAGAGGGTCAGTACTGAGGGAGTGCCGCACTGTCAGAGGGTCAGTACTGAGGGAGTGCCGCACTGTCAGAGGGTCAGTACTGAGGGAGCGCTGCACTGTCAGAGATTCAGTACAGAGAGAGTGCCGCACTGTCAGAGGGTCAGTACTGAGGGAGTGCTGCACTGTCAGAGGGTCATTTGTGAGGGAGTGCCGCGCTGTCAGAGGGTCAGTACTGAGGGAGTGCCGCACTGACAGAGGGTCAGTACTGAGGGAGTGCCGCACTGCCAGAGGGTCAGTACTGAGGGAGTGCTGCACTGTCAGAGGGTCAGTACTGAGGGAGTGCGGCACTGACAGAGGGTCAGTACTGAGGGAGTGCCGCACTGCCAGAGGGTCAGTACTGAGGGAGTGCCAAACTGTCAGAGGGTCAGTACTGAGGGAGTGCCGCACTGTCAGAGGGTCAATACTGAGGGAGTGCCGCACTGTCAGAGGGTCAGTAGTGAGGGAGTGCTGCACTGTCAGAGGGTCAGTACGGAGGGAGTGCCGCACAGTCAGAGGCTCAGTGCTGAGGGAGTGCTGTACTGTCAGAGGGTCAGAAGTGAGGGAGTGCCGCACTGTCAGAGAGTCAGTACTGAGGGAGTGCCGCATTGTCAAAGGGTTAGTACTGAAGGAGCGCTGCACTGTCAGAGAGTCAGTACTGAGAGAGTGCCGGACTGTCAGAGGGTCAGTACTGAGGGAGCGCTACACTGTCAGACGGTCAGTACTGAGGGAGTGCTGCACTGTCAGAGGGTCAGTACGCAGGGAGTGCCGCACTGTCAGAGGCTCAGTGCTGAGGGAGCACCGCACTGTCAGAGGGTCAGTACTGAGGGAGTGGCGCACTTTCAGAGGGTCAGTACTGAGGGAGGGCAGTACTGTCAGAGGGTCAGTCCTGAGGCAGTGCCGCACTGTCAGAGGGTCAGTACTGAGGGAATGCCGCACCGTCAGAGGGTCAGTACTGAGGGAGTGCCGCACTGTCAGAGGGTCAGTACTGAAGGAGTGCCGCACTGTCAGAGGGTCAGTACTGAGGGAGTGCCGCACTGTCAGAGGGTCAGTACTGAAGATGTGCTGCACTGTCAGAGGGTCAGCACTGAGGGAGTGCCGCACTGTCAGATGGTCAATACTGAGGGAGTGCCGCACTGTCAGAGGGTCAGTACTGAGGGAGTGCCGCACTGTCAGAGGGTCAATACTGAGGGAGTGCCGCACTGTCAGAGGGTCATTTGTGAGGGAGTGCTGCACTGTCAGAGCGTCAGTACTGAGGGAGTGCCGCACTGTCAGAGGGTCAGCACTGAGGGAGTGCCGCACTGTCAGAGGGTCAGTACTGAGGGAGTGCCGCACTGTCAGAGGGTCAGTACTGAGGGAGTGCCGCACTGTCAGAGGGTCAGAAGTGAGGGAGTTCCGCACATTCAGGGGGTCAGTACGGAGGAAGTGCCGCAATTTCAGAGGGTCAGTACTGAGGGAGTGCCGCACTGTCAGAGGCTCAGTGCTGAGGGAGTGCCGCACTGTCAGAGGGTCAGAAGTGAGGGAGTTCCGCACCTTCAGGGGGTCAGTACTGAGGAAGTGCCGCAATTTCAGAGGCTCAGTGCTGAGGGAGTGCTGCGCAGTCAGAGGGTCAGAAGTGAGGGAGTGCCGCACTGTCAGAGGGTCAGTACTGAGGGAGTGCCGCACTGTCAGAGAGTCAGTACTGAGGGAGCGCTGCACTGTCAGAGGGTCACTACTGAGGGAGTGCCGCACTGTCAGAGGGTCAGTACTGAGGGAGTGTCGCACTGTCAGAGGGTCAGTACTGAGGGAGTGCCGCACTGTCAGAGGGTCAGTACTGAGAGAGTGCCAGACTGTCAGAGGGTCAGTACTGAGGGAGTGTCGCACTGTCAGAGGGTCAGTACTGAGGGAGTGCCGCACTGTCAGAAGGTCAGTACGGAGGGAGTGCCGCACTGTCAGAGGGGTAGTACTGAGGGAGTGCCGCACTGTCAGAGGGTCAGTACTGAGGGAGTGCTGCACTGTCAGAGGGTCAGTACTGAGGGAGTGCCGCACTTTCAGAGGGTCAGTACTGAGGGAGGGCAGTACTGTCAGAGGGTCAGTACTGAGGCAGTGCCGCACTGTCAGAGGGTCAGTACTGAGGGAATGCCGCACTGTCAGAGGGTCAGTACTGAGGAAGTGCTGCACTGTCAGAGGGTCCGTGCTGAGGGAGCTCCGCACTGTCAGATGGTCAATACTGAGGGAGTGCCGCACTGTCAGAGGGTCAGTACTGAGGGAGTGCCGCACTGTCAGAGGGTCAATACTGAGGGAGTGCCGCACTGTCAGAGGGTCATTTGTGAGGGACTGCCACACTGTCAGAGCGTCAGTACTGAGGGAGTGCCGCACTGTCAGAGGGTCAGTACTGAGGGAGTGCCGCACTGTCAGAGGGTCAATACTGAGGGAGTGCCGCACTGTCAGAGGGTCATTTGTGAGGGACTGCCACACTGTCAGAGCGTCAGTACTGAGGGAGTGCTGCACTGTCAGAGGGTCAGAAGTGAGGGAGTGCCGCACTGTCAGAGAGTCAGTACTGAGGGAGCGCCGCACTGTCAGAGGCTCAGTGCTGAGGGAGTGCTGCACTGTCAGAGGGTCAGAAGTGAGGGAGTGCCGCACTGTCAGAGGGTCAGTACTGAGGGAGTGCCGCACTGTCAGAGGGTCAGTACTGAGGGAGTGCTGCGCTGTCAGAGGGTCAGTACTGAGGGAGTGCCGCACTGTCAGAGGGTCAGTACTGAGGGAGTGCTGCACTGTCAGAGGGTCAGTACAGAGGGAGTGCCGCACTGTCAGAGGGTCAGTACTGAGGGAGTGCTGCGCTGTCAGAGGGTCAGTACTGAGGGAGTGCCGCAATGTCAGAGGGTCAGTACTGAGGGAGTGCCGCACTGTCAGAGGGTCAGTACTGAGGGAGTGCCGCACTGTCAGAGGGTCAGTACTGTGGCAGTGCCGCACTGTCACAGGGTCAGTACTGAGGGAGTGCTGCACTGTCAGAGGGTCAGTACTGAGGGAGTGCCGCACCGTCAGAGGGTCAGTACTGAGGGAGTGCCGCACTGTCAGACGGTCAGTACTGAGGGAGTGGCGCACTGTCAGGTGGTCAATACTGAGGGAGTGCCGCACTGTCAGAGGGTCAGTACTGAGGGAGTGCCGCACTGTCAGAGGGTCAGTACTGAGGGTGTGCCGCACTGTCAGAGGGTCAGTACTGAGGGTGTGCCACACTGTCAGAGGGTCAGTACTGAGGGAGGGCTGCACTGTCAGAGGGACAGTAATGAGGGAGTGCCGCACTGTCAGAGGGTCAGTACTGAGGGAGTGCCGCACTGTCAGAGGGTCAATACTGAGGGAGTGCCGCACTGTCAGAGGGTCATTTCTGAGGGACTGCCACACTGTCAGAGGGTCAGAAGTGAGGGAGTGCTGCACTGTCAGAGGGTCAGTACTGAGGGAGTGCCGCACTGTCAGAGGGTCAGTACTGAGGGAGTGCCGCACTGTCAGAGGGTCAGTACTGAGGGAGTGCTGCACTGTCAGAGGGTCAGTACTGAGGGAGTGCCGCACTGTCAGAGGGTCAGGACCGAGGGACTGCCGCACTGTCAGGGGGTCAGTACCGAGGGAGTGCCGCACTGTCAGGGGGTCAGTACCGAGGTAGTGCCGCACTGTCAGAGGGTCAGTACTGAGGGAGTGCCGCACTGTCAGTGGGTCAGTACTGAGGGAGTGTCGCATTGTCAGAGGGTCGGTACTGAGGGAGTGCCGCACTGTCAGAGGGTCAGTACTGAGGGAGTGCTGCACTGTCAGAGGGTCAGTACTGAGCGAGTGCCGCACTGTCAGTGGGTCAGTACTGAGGGAGTGGTGACTGTCAGAGGGTCAGTACTGACGGAGTGCCGCACTGTCAGAGGGTCAGTACTGAGGAAGTGCTGCACTGTCAGAGGTTCGGTACTGAGGGAGTGCTGCACTGTCAGAGAGTCAGTACTGAGGGGGTGCTGCACTGTCAGAGGATCAGTACTGAGGGAGTGCCGCACTGTCAGAGGGTCAGTACTGAGGGAGTGCCGCACTGTCAGAGGGTCAGTACTGAGGGAGAGCGGCACTGTCAGAGGGTCAGTACTGAGGGAGAGCCTCACTGTCAGAGGGTCAGTACTGAGGGAGTGCCGCACTGTCAGAGGGTCAGTACTGAGGGAGCGCTGCACTGTCAGAGAGTCAGTCCTGAGTGCCGGACGGTCAGAGGGTCAGTACTGAGGGAGCGCTACACTGTCAGAAGGTCAGTACTGAGGGAGTGCCGCACTGTCAGAGGGTGAGTACTGAGGGAGTTCCGCACTGTCAGAGGGTGAGTACTGAGGGAGTGCTGCACTGTCAGAGGGTCAGTACTGAGGGAGTGCCGCACTATCAGAGGGTGAGTACTGAGGGAGTGCAGCACTGTCAGAGGATCAGTACTGAGGGAGCGCCGCACTGTCAGAGGGTCAGTACTGAGGGAGTGCCGCACTGTCAGAGGGTCAGTACTGAGGGAGTGCCGCACTGTCAGAGGGTCAGTACTGAGGGAGCGCTGCACTGTCAGAGATTCAGTACAGAGAGAGTGCCGCACTGTCAGAGGGTCAGTACTGAGGGAGTGCTGCACTGTCAGAGGGTCATTTGTGAGGGAGTGCCGCGCTGTCAGAGGGTCAGTACTGAGGGAGTGCCGCACTGACAGAGGGTCAGTACTGAGGGAGTGCCGCACTGCCAGAGGGTCAGTACTGAGGGAGTGCTGCACTGTCAGAGGGTCAGTACTGAGGGAGTGCGGCACTGACAGAGGGTCAGTACTGAGGGAGTGCCGCACTGCCAGAGGGTCAGTACTGAGGGAGTGCCAAACTGTCAGAGGGTCAGTACTGAGGGAGTGCCGCACTGTCAGAGGGTCAATACTGAGGGAGTGCCGCACTGTCAGAGGGTCAGTAGTGAGGGAGTGCTGCACTGTCAGAGGGTCAGTACGGAGGGAGTGCCGCACAGTCAGAGGCTCAGTGCTGAGGGAGTGCTGTACTGTCAGAGGGTCAGAAGTGAGGGAGTGCCGCACTGTCAGAGAGTCAGTACTGAGGGAGTGCCGCATTGTCAAAGGGTTAGTACTGAAGGAGCGCTGCACTGTCAGAGAGTCAGTACTGAGAGAGTGCCGGACTGTCAGAGGGTCAGTACTGAGGGAGCGCTACACTGTCAGACGGTCAGTACTGAGGGAGTGCTGCACTGTCAGAGGGTCAGTACGCAGGGAGTGCCGCACTGTCAGAGGCTCAGTGCTGAGGGAGCACCGCACTGTCAGAGGGTCAGTACTGAGGGAGTGGCGCACTTTCAGAGGGTCAGTACTGAGGGAGGGCAGTACTGTCAGAGGGTCAGTCCTGAGGCAGTGCCGCACTGTCAGAGGGTCAGTACTGAGGGAATGCCGCACCGTCAGAGGGTCAGTACTGAGGGAGTGCCGCACTGTCAGAGGGTCAGTACTGAAGGAGTGCCGCACTGTCAGAGGGTCAGTACTGAGGGAGTGCCGCACTGTCAGAGGGTCAGTACTGAAGATGTGCTGCACTGTCAGAGGGTCAGCACTGAGGGAGTGCCGCACTGTCAGATGGTCAATACTGAGGGAGTGCCGCACTGTCAGAGGGTCAGTACTGAGGGAGTGCCGCACTGTCAGAGGGTCAATACTGAGGGAGTGCCGCACTGTCAGAGGGTCATTTGTGAGGGAGTGCTGCACTGTCAGAGCGTCAGTACTGAGGGAGTGCCGCACTGTCAGAGGGTCAGCACTGAGGGAGTGCCGCACTGTCAGAGGGTCAGTACTGAGGGAGTGCCGCACTGTCAGAGGGTCAGTACTGAGGGAGTGCCGCACTGTCAGAGGGTCAGAAGTGAGGGAGTTCCGCACATTCAGGGGGTCAGTACGGAGGAAGTGCCGCAATTTCAGAGGGTCAGTACTGAGGGAGTGCCGCACTGTCAGAGGCTCAGTGCTGAGGGAGTGCCGCACTGTCAGAGGGTCAGAAGTGAGGGAGTTCCGCACCTTCAGGGGGTCAGTACTGAGGAAGTGCCGCAATTTCAGAGGCTCAGTGCTGAGGGAGTGCTGCGCAGTCAGAGGGTCAGAAGTGAGGGAGTGCCGCACTGTCAGAGGGTCAGTACTGAGGGAGTGCCGCACTGTCAGAGAGTCAGTACTGAGGGAGCGCTGCACTGTCAGAGGGTCACTACTGAGGGAGTGCCGCACTGTCAGAGGGTCAGTACTGAGGGAGTGTCGCACTGTCAGAGGGTCAGTACTGAGGGAGTGCCGCACTGTCAGAGGGTCAGTACTGAGAGAGTGCCAGACTGTCAGAGGGTCAGTACTGAGGGAGTGTCGCACTGTCAGAGGGTCAGTACTGAGGGAGTGCCGCACTGTCAGAAGGTCAGTACGGAGGGAGTGCCGCACTGTCAGAGGGGTAGTACTGAGGGAGTGCCGCACTGTCAGAGGGTCAGTACTGAGGGAGTGCTGCACTGTCAGAGGGTCAGTACTGAGGGAGTGCCGCACTTTCAGAGGGTCAGTACTGAGGGAGGGCAGTACTGTCAGAGGGTCAGTACTGAGGCAGTGCCGCACTGTCAGAGGGTCAGTACTGAGGGAATGCCGCACTGTCAGAGGGTCAGTACTGAGGAAGTGCTGCACTGTCAGAGGGTCCGTGCTGAGGGAGCTCCGCACTGTCAGATGGTCAATACTGAGGGAGTGCCGCACTGTCAGAGGGTCAGTACTGAGGGAGTGCCGCACTGTCAGAGGGTCAATACTGAGGGAGTGCCGCACTGTCAGAGGGTCATTTGTGAGGGACTGCCACACTGTCAGAGCGTCAGTACTGAGGGAGTGCCGCACTGTCAGAGGGTCAGTACTGAGGGAGTGCCGCACTGTCAGAGGGTCAATACTGAGGGAGTGCCGCACTGTCAGAGGGTCATTTGTGAGGGACTGCCACACTGTCAGAGCGTCAGTACTGAGGGAGTGCTGCACTGTCAGAGGGTCAGAAGTGAGGGAGTGCCGCACTGTCAGAGAGTCAGTACTGAGGGAGCGCCGCACTGTCAGAGGGTCAGTACTGAGGGAGTGCCGCACTGTCAGAGGGTCAGTACTGAGGGAGCGCCGCACTGTCAGAGGGTCAGTACTGAGGGAGTGCCGCACTGTCAGAGGGTCAGTACTGAGGGAGTGTCGCACTGTCAGAGGGTCAGTACTGAGGGAGTGCCGCACTGTCAGAAGGTCAGTACGGAGGGAGTGCCACACTGTCAGAGGGGTAGTACTGAGGGAGTGCCGCACTTTCAGAGGGTCAGTACTGAGGGAGTGCTGCACTGTCAGAGGGTCAGTACTGAGGGAGTGTCGCATTGTCAGAGGGTCGGTACTGAGGGAGTGCCGCACTGTCAGAGGGTCAGTACTGAGGGAGTGCTGCACTGTCAGAGGGTCAGTACTGAGGGAGTGCCGCACTGTCAGTGGGTCAGTACTGAGGGAGTGCTGCACTGTCAGAGGGTCAGTACTGAGGGAGAGCCGCACTGTCAGTGGGTCAGTACTGAGGGACTGCCGCACTGTCAGAGGCTCAGTACTGAGGGAGTGCCGCACTGTCAGAGGGTCAGTACTGAGGGAGTGGTGCACTGTGAGAGGGTCAGAAGTGAGGGAGTGCCGCACTGTCAGAGGGTCAGTACTGAGGGAGTGCCGTCCTGTCAGAGGGTCAGTACTGAGGCAGTGCCGCACCGTCAGAGGGTCAGTACTGAGGGTGTGCCGCACTGTGAGAGGGTCAGTACTGAGGGAGCGCCGCACTGTCAGAGGGTCAGTACTGAGGGAGTGCCGCACTGTCCGACGGTCAGTACTGAGGGAGTGCCGCACTGTCAGAGGGTCAATACTGAGCGAGTGCCGCACTGTCAGAGGGTCAGTACTGAGGGAGTGCCGCACTGTCAGAGGGTCAGTACTGAGGGAGTGCCGCACTGTCAGAGGGTCAGTACCAAGCGAGTTACGCACTGTCAGGGGGTCAGTACCGAGGGAGTGCCGCACTGTCAGATGGTCAGTACGGAGGGAGTGCCGCACTGTCAGAGGGTCAGTACTGAGTGAGTGCCGCACTTTCAGAGGGTCACTACTGAGGGAGTGCCTTACTGTCAGAGGGTCAGAAGTGAGGGAGTGCCGCACTGTCAGAGGGTCAGTGCTGAGGGAGTGCCGCACTGTCAGAGGGTCAGTACTGAGGGAGTGCTGCACTGTCAGAGGGTCAGTACTGAGGGAGTGCTGCACTGTCAGAGGGTCAGTACAGAGGGAGTGCTGCACTGTCGGAGGGTCAGTACTGAGGGAGTGCCGCACAGTCAGAGGGTCGGTACTGAGGGAGTGCTGCACTGTCAGAGGGTCAGTACTGAGGGAGTGCTGCACTGTCAGAGGGTCAGTACTGAGGGAGTGCCGCACTGTTAAAGGGTCAGTACTGAGGGAGTGCCGCACTGTCAGGGGGTCAGTACCGAGGGAGTGCCGCACTGTCAGGGGGTCAGTACCGAGGTAGTGCCGCACTGTCAGAGGGTCAGTACTGAGGGAGTGCCGCACTGTCAGAGGGTCAGTAATGAGGGAGTGTCGCATTGTCAGGGGGTCAGTACTGAGGGAGTGCCGCACTGTCAGAGGGTCGGTGCTTTGGGAGTGCCGCACTGTCAGAGGGTCAGTACTGAGGGTGTGCTGCACTGTCAGAGGGTCAGTACTGAGGATGTGCTGCACTGTCAGAGGGTCGGTACTGAGGGAGTGCCGCACTGTCAGAAGGTCAGTACTGAGGGAGTGCCGCACTGTCAGAGGGTCAGGACTGAGGGAGTGCCGCACTGTCAGAGGGTCAGTGCTGAGGGAGTGCCGCACTGTCAGAGGGTCAGTACTGAGGGAGCGCCGCACTGTCAGAGGGTCAGCACTGAGGGAGTGCCGCACTGTCAGAGGGTCAGGACTGAGGGAGTGCCGCACTGTCAGAGGGTCAGTGCTGAGGGAGTGCCGCACTGTCAGAGGGTCAGTACTGAGGGAGTGCCGCACTGTCAGAGGGTCAGTATGGAGGGCGTGCCGCACTGTCAGAGGGTCTGTACTGACTGAGTGCCGCACTGTCAGAGGGTCAGTACTGAGGGAGTGCGGCACTGTCAGAGGGTCAGTACTGAGGGAGTGCCGCACTGTCAGAGGGTCAGTACTGAGGGAGTGCTGCACTGTCAGAGGGTCAGTACTGAGGGAGTGCTGCGCTGTCAGAGGGTCAGTACTGAGGGAGTGCTGCACTGCCAGAGGGTCAGTACTGAGGGAGTGCCGCACTGTCAGAGGGTCAGTACTGAGGGAGTGCCGCACTGTCAGAGGGACAGGACTGAGGGAGAGCCGCACTGTCAGAGGGTCAGTACTGAGGGAGTGCTGCACTGTCAGAGGGTCAGTGCTGAGTGAGTGCCGCACTGTCAGACGGTCAGTCCTGAGGGAGTCCCGCACTGTCAGAAGGTCAGAACGGAGGGAGTGCTGCACTGTCAGAGGTTCAGTGCAGAGGGAGTGCTGCACTGTCAGAGGGTCAGAAGTGAGGGAGTGCCGCACTGTCAGAGGGTCAGTACTGAGGGAGTGCCGCACTGTCAGAGGGTCAGTACTGAGGGAGCGCTGCACTGTCAGAGAGTCAGTACTGAGAGAGTGCCGCACTGTCAGAGGGTCAGTACTGAGGGAGAGCTGCACTGTCAGAGAGTCAGTACTGAGAGAGTGCCGCACTGTCAGAGGGTCAGTACTGAGGGAGTGCCGCACTGTCAGAGGGTCATTTGTGAGGGAGTGCCGCACTGTCAGAGGGTCAGTACTGAGGGAGTGCCGCACTGTCAGAGGGTCAGTACTGAGGGAGTGCCACACTGTCAGAGGGTCAGTACTGAGGGAGTGCCGCACTGTCAGAGGGTCAGTACTGAGGGACTCCGCACTGTCAGAGGGTCAGTAGTGAGGGAGTGCCGCACTGTCAGAGGGTCAGTACTGAGGGAGTGCTGCACTGTCAGAGGGTCAGTAAGGAGGGAGTGCCGCACTGTCAGAGGCTCAGTGCTGAGGGAGTGCTGCACTGTCAGAGGGTCAGAAGTGAGGGTGTGCCGCACTGTCAGAGGGTCAGTACTGAGGGAGTGCCGCACTGTCAGAGGGTCAGTACTGAGGGAGTGCTGCACTGCCAGAGGGTCAGTACTGAGGGATTGCTGCGCTGTCAGAGCGTCAGTACTGAGGGAGTGCTGCACTGCCAGAGGGTCAGTGCTAAGGGAGTGCTGCACTGTCAGAGGATCAGTACTGAGGAAGTGCCGCACTGTCAGAGGGTCAGTACTGAGGGAGTACCGCACTGTTAGAGGGTCAGTACTGAGGGAGTGCCGCACTGTCAGAGGGTCAGTACTGAGGGAGTGCCGCACTGTTAGAGGGTCAGTACTGAGGGAGTGCCGCACTGTCAGAGGGTCAGTTCTGAGGGAGTACCGCACTGTCAGAGGGTCAGTACTGAGGGAGTGCCGCACTGTCAGAGGGTCTGTACTGAGGGAGCGCTGCACTGTCAGAGACTCAGTACTGAGAGAGTGCCGCACTGTCAGAAGGTCAGTACTGAGGGAGTGCTGCACTGTCAGAGGGTCAGTACGGAGGGAGTGCCGCACTGTCAGAGGCTCAGTGCTGAGGGAGTGCAGCACTGTCAGAGGGTCAGAAGTGAGGGAGTGCCGCACTGTCAGAGGGTCAGTACTGAGGGAGTGCCGAACTGTCAGATGGTCAGTACTGAGGGAGCGCTGCACTGTCAGAGAGTCAGTACTGAGAGAGTGCCGGACTGTCAGAGGGTCAGTACTGAGGGAGCGCCGCTCTGTCAGAGTGTCATTTGTGAGGGACTGCCACACTGTCAGAGGGTCAGTACTGAGGGAGTGCCGCACTGTCAGAGGGTCAGTACTGAGGGAGTGCCGAACTGTCAGAGTGTCAGTAGTGAGGGAGTGCTGCACTGTCAGAGGGTCAGAACGCAGGGAGTGCTGCACTGTCAGAGGCTCAGTGCAGAGGGAGTGTTGCACTGTCAGAGAGTCAGTACTGAGAGAGAGCCGCACTGTCAGAGGGTCAGTACTGAGGGAGTGCCGCACTGTCAGAGGGTCATTTGTGAGGGAGTGCCGCACTGTCAGAGGGTCAGTACTGAGGGAGTGCCGCACTGTCAGAGGGTCAGTTCTGAGGGAGTACCGCACTGTCAGAGGGTCAGTACTGAGGGAGTGCCGCACTGTCAGAGGGTCTGTACTGAGGGAGCGCTGCACTGTCAGAGACTCAGTACTGAGAGAGTGCCGCACTGTCAGAAGGTCAGTACTGAGGGAGTGCTGCACTGTCAGAGGGTCAGTACGGAGGGAGTGCCGCACTGTCAGAGGCTCAGTGCTGAGGGAGTGCAGCACTGTCAGAGGGTCAGAAGTGAGGGAGTGCCGCACTGTCAGAGGGTCAGTACTGAGGGAGTGCCGAACTGTCAGATGGTCAGTACTGAGGGAGCGCTGCACTGTCAGAGAGTCAGTACTGAGAGAGTGCCGGACTGTCAGAGGGTCAGTACTGAGGGAGCGCCGCTCTGTCAGAGTGTCATTTGTGAGGGACTGCCACACTGTCAGAGGGTCAGTACTGAGGGAGTGCCGCACTGTCAGAGGGTCAGTACTGAGGGAGTGCCGAACTGTCAGAGTGTCAGTAGTGAGGGAGTGCTGCACTGTCAGAGGGTCAGAACGCAGGGAGTGCTGCACTGTCAGAGGCTCAGTGCAGAGGGAGTGTTGCACTGTCAGAGAGTCAGTACTGAGAGAGAGCCGCACTGTCAGAGGGTCAGTACTGAGGGAGTGCCGCACTGTCAGAGGGTCATTTGTGAGGGAGTGCCGCACTGTCAGAGGGTCAGTACTGAGGGAGTGCCGCACTGTCAGAGGGTCAGTACTGAGGGAGTGCCACACTGTCAGAGGGTCAGTACTGAGGGAGTGCCGCACTGTCAGAGGGTCAGTACTGAGGGAGTGCAGCACTGTCAGAGGGTCAGTAGTGAGGGGGTGCTGCACTGTCAGAGGGTCAGTACGGAGGGAGTGCCGCACTGTCAGAGGCTCAGTGCTGAGGGAGTGCTGCACTGTCAGAGGGTCAGAAGTGAGGGAGTGCCGCATTGTCAGAGGGTCAGTACTGAGGGGCTGCCGCACTGTCAGAGGGTCAGTAAGGAGGGAGTGCCGCACTGTCAGAGGCTCAGTGCTGAGGGAGTGCTGCACTGTCAGAGGGTCAGTACTGAGGGATTGCTGCGCTGTCACTGCGTCAGTACTGAGGGAGTGCTGCACTGCCAGAGGGTCAGTGCTGAGGGAGTGCTGCACTGTCAGAGGATCAGTACTGAGGGAGTGCCGCACTGTTAGAGGGTCAGTACTGAGGGAGTGCTGCACTGTCAGAGGGTCAGTAAGGAGGGAGTGCCGCACTGTCAGAGGCTCAGTGCTGAGGGAGTGCTGCACTGTCAGAGGGTCAGAAGTGAGGGTGTGCCGCACTGTCAGAGGGTCAGTACTGAGGGAGTGCCGCACTGTCAGAGGGTCAGTACTGAGGGAGTGCTGCACTGCCAGAGGGTCAGTACTGAGGGATTGCTGCGCTGTCAGAGCGTCAGTACTGAGGGAGTGCTGCACTGCCAGAGGGTCAGTGCTAAGGGAGTGCTGCACTGTCAGAGGATCAGTACTGAGGAAGTGCCGCACTGTCAGAGGGTCAGTACTGAGGGAGTACCGCACTGTTAGAGGGTCAGTACTGAGGGAGTGCCGCACTGTCAGAGGGTCAGTACTGAGGGAGTGCCGCACTGTTAGAGGGTCAGTACTGAGGGAGTGCCGCACTGTCAGAGGGTCAGTTCTGAGGGAGTACCGCACTGTCAGAGGGTCAGTACTGAGGGAGTGCCGCACTGTCAGAGGGTCTGTACTGAGGGAGCGCTGCACTGTCAGAGACTCAGTACTGAGAGAGTGCCGCACTGTCAGAAGGTCAGTACTGAGGGAGTGCCGCACTGTCAGAGGCTCAGTGCTGAGGGAGTGCAGCACTGTCAGAGGGTCAGAAGTGAGGGAGTGCCGCACTGTCAGAGGGTCAGTACTGAGGGAGTGCCGAACTGTCAGATGGTCAGTACTGAGGGAGCGCTGCACTGTCAGAGAGTCAGTACTGAGAGAGTGCCGGACTGTCAGAGGGTCAGTACTGAGGGAGCGCCGCTCTGTCAGAGTGTCATTTGTGAGGGACTGCCACACTGTCAGAGGGTCAGTACTGAGGGAGTGCCGCACTGTCAGAGGGTCAGTACTGAGGGAGTGCCGAACTGTCAGAGTGTCAGTAGTGAGGGAGTGCTGCACTGTCAGAGGGTCAGAACGCAGGGAGTGCTGCACTGTCAGAGGCTCAGTGCAGAGGGAGTGTTGCACTGTCAGAGAGTCAGTACTGAGAGAGAGCCGCACTGTCAGAGGGTCAGTACTGAGGGAGTGCCGCACTGTCAGAGGGTCATTTGTGAGGGAGTGCCGCACTGTCAGAGGGTCAGTACTGAGGGAGTGCCGCACTGTCAGAGGGTCAGTTCTGAGGGAGTACCGCACTGTCAGAGGGTCAGTACTGAGGGAGTGCCGCACTGTCAGAGGGTCTGTACTGAGGGAGCGCTGCACTGTCAGAGACTCAGTACTGAGAGAGTGCCGCACTGTCAGAAGGTCAGTACTGAGGGAGTGCTGCACTGTCAGAGGGTCAGTACGGAGGGAGTGCCGCACTGTCAGAGGCTCAGTGCTTGAGGGAGTGCAGCACTGTCAGAGGGTCAGAAGTGAGGGAGTGCCGCACTGTCAGAGGGTCAGTACTGAGGGAGTGCCGAACTGTCAGATGGTCAGTACTGAGGGAGCGCTGCACTGTCAGAGAGTCAGTACTGAGAGAGTGCCGGACTGTCAGAGGGTCAGTACTGAGGGAGCGCCGCTCTGTCAGAGTGTCATTTGTGAGGGACTGCCACACTGTCAGAGGGTCAGTACTGAGGGAGTGCCGCACTGTCAGAGGGTCAGTACTGAGGGAGTGCCGAACTGTCAGAGTGTCAGTAGTGAGGGAGTGCTGCACTGTCAGAGGGTCAGAACGCAGGGAGTGCTGCACTGTCAGAGGCTCAGTGCAGAGGGAGTGTTGCACTGTCAGAGAGTCAGTACTGAGAGAGAGCCGCACTGTCAGAGGGTCAGTACTGAGGGAGTGCCGCACTGTCAGAGGGTCATTTGTGAGGGAGTGCCGCACTGTCAGAGGGTCAGTACTGAGGGAGTGCCGCACTGTCAGAGGGTCAGTACTGAGGGAGTGCCACACTGTCAGAGGGTCAGTACTGAGGGAGTGCCGCACTGTCAGAGGGTCAGTACTGAGGGAGTGCAGCACTGTCAGAGGGTCAGTAGTGAGGGGGTGCTGCACTGTCAGAGGGTCAGTACGGAGGGAGTGCCGCACTGTCAGAGGCTCAGTGCTGAGGGAGTGCTGCACTGTCAGAGGGTCAGAAGTGAGGGAGTGCCGCATTGTCAGAGGGTCAGTACTGAGGGGCTGCCGCACTGTCAGAGGGTCAGTAAGGAGGGAGTGCCGCACTGTCAGAGGCTCAGTGCTGAGGGAGTGCTGCACTGTCAGAGGGTCAGTACTGAGGGATTGCTGCGCTGTCACTGCGTCAGTACTGAGGGAGTGCTGCACTGCCAGAGGGTCAGTGCTGAGGGAGTGCTGCACTGTCAGAGGATCAGTACTGAGGGAGTGCCGCACTGTTAGAGGGTCAGTACTGAGGGAGTGCCGCACTGTCAGAGGGTCAGTACTGAGGGAGTACCGCACTGTCAGAGGGTCAGTACTGAGGGAGTGCCGCACTGTCAGAGGGTCAGTGCTGAGGGAGCGCTGCACTGTCAGAGACTCAGTACTGAGAGAGTGCCGCACTGTCAAAAGGTCAGTACTGAGGGAGTGCTGCACTGTCAGAGGGTCAGTACGGAGGGAGTGCCGCACTGTCAGAGGGTCAGTACTGAGGGAGTGCAGCACTGTCAGAGGGTCAGAAGTGAGGGAGTGCCGCACTGTCAGAGGGTCAGTACTGAGGGAGTGCCGAACTGTCAGAGGGTCAGTACTGTGGGAGCGCTGCACTGTCAGAGAGTCAGTGCTGAGAGAGTGCCGGACTGTCAGAGGGTCAGTACTGAGGGAGCGCCGCACTGTCAGAGGGACAGTACTGAGGCAGTGCAGCACTGTCAGAGGATCAGTACTGAGGGAGTGTCGCACTGTCAGAGGGTCAGTACTGAGTGAGTGCCGCACTGTCAGATGGTCAATACTGAGGGAGTGCCGCACTGTCAGAGGGTCAGTACTGAGGGAGCGTCGCGCTGTGGGAGGGTCAGTACTGAGGGAGTGCCGCACTGGGGGAGGGTCAGTACTGAGGGAGCGCCGCACTGTGGGAGGGTCAGTACTGAGGGAGTGCCGCACTGTGGGAGGGTCAGTACTGAGGGAGTGCCGCACTGTTAGAGGGTCAGTACGGTGGGAGTGCCGCACTGTCAGAGGGTCATTTGCGAGGGACTGCCACACTGTCAGAGGGTCAGTAGTGAGGGAGTGCTGCACTGTCAGAGGGTCAGTACGGAGGGAGTGCCGCACTGTCAGAGGCTCAGTGCTGAGGGAGTGCCGCACTGTCAGAGGGTCAGTACTGAGGGAGTGCCGCACTGTCAGAGGGTCAGTACTGAGGGAGTGCCGCACTGTCAGAGGGTCAATACTGAGGGAGTGCCGCACTGTCAGAGGGTCAGTACTGAGGGAGTGCCGCACTGTCAGAGGCTCAGCACTGAGGGAGTGCCGCACTGTCAGAGGGTCAGTACTGAGGGAGTGCTGCACTGTCAGAGGGTCAGAACTGAGGGAGTGCCGCACTGTCAGAGGGACAGTACTGAGGGAGCGCTACACTGTCAGAAGGTCAGTACTGAGGGATGCTGCACTGTCAGAGGGTCAGTACGGAGGGAGTGCCGCACTGTCAGAGGGTCAGTACTGAGGGAGTGCCGTTCTGTCAGAGGCTCAGTGCTGAGGGAGTGCCGCACTGTCAGAGGGTCAGTACTGAGGGAGCGCCACACTGTCAGAGGATCAGTACTAAGGGAGTGCCGCACTGACAGAGGGTCAGTTCAGAGGGAGTGTCGCACTGTCAGAGGCTCAGGACTGAGGGAGTGCCGCACTGTCAGAGGGTCTGTACTGAGGGAGTGCTGCACTGTCAGAGGGTCAGAAGTGAGGGAGTGCCGCACTGTCAGAGGGTCAGTACTGAGGGAGTGCCGCACTGTCCGACGGTCAGTACTGAGGGAGTGCTGCACTGTCAGAGGGTCAGAAGTGAGGGAGTGCCGCACTGTCAGAGGGTCAATACTGAGGGAGTGCCGCACTGTCAGAGCGTCAGTACTGAGGGAGTGCCGCACTGTCAGAGGGTCAGTACTGAGGGAGTGCCGCACTGTCAGAGGGTCAGTACGAAGGGAGTGCCGCACTGTCAGGGGGTCAGTACCGAGGGAGTGGCGCACTGTCAGGGGGTCAGTACCGAGGGAGTGCCGCACTTTCAGAGGGTCAGGACTGAGGGAGTGCCGCACTGTCAGAGGGTCAGTACTGAGGGAGTGCCGCATTGTCAGAGGGTCAGTACTGAGGGAGTGCCGCACTGTCAGGGGGTCGGTACTGAGGGAGTGCTGCACTGTCAGAGACTCAGTACTGAGAGAGTGCCGCACTGTCAGAAGGTCAGTACTGAGGGAGTGCTGCACTGTCAGAGGGTCAGTACGGAGGGAGTGCCGCACGGTCAGAGGCTCAGTGCTGAGGGGGTGCAGCACTGTCAGAGAGTCAGTACTGAGAGAGAGCCGCACTGTCAGAGGGTCAGTACTGAGGGAGTGCCGCACTGTCAGAGGGTCATTTGTGAGGGAGTGCCGCACTGTCAGAGGGTCAGTACTGAGGGAGTGCCGCACTGTCAGAGGGTCAGTACTGAGGGAGTGCCGCACTGTCAGAGGGTCATTTGTGAGGCAGTGCCGCACTGTCAGAGGGTCAGTACTGAGGGAGTACTGCACTGTCAGAGGGTCAGTACTGAGGGAGTGCCGCACTGTCAGAGGGTCGGTACTGAGGGAGTGCTGCACTGTCAGAGGGTCAGTACTGAGGGAGCGCTGCACTGTCAGAGAGTCAGTACTGAGAGAGTGCCGGACTGTCAGAGGGTCAGTACTGAGGGAGCGCCGCTCTGTCAGAGTGTCATTTGTGAGGGACTGCAACACTGTCAGAGGGTCAGTACTGAGGGAGTGCCGCACTGTCAGAGGGTCAGTACTGAGGGAGTGCCGAACTGTCAGAGTGTCAGTAGTGAGGGAGTGCTGCACTGTCAGAGGGTCAGAACGCAGGGAGTGCTGCACTGTCAGAGGCTCAGTGCAGAGGGAGTGTTGCACTGTCAGAGAGTCAGTACTGAGAGAGAGCCGCACTGTCAGAGGGTCATTTGTGAGGGAGTGCCGCACTGTCAGAGGGTCAGTACTGAGGGAGTGCCGCACTGTCAGAGGGTCAGTACTGAGGGAGTGCCGCACTGTCAGAGGGTCATTTGTGAGGGAGTGCCGCACTGTCAGATGGTCAGTACTGAGGGAGTACTGCACTGTCAGAGGGTCAGTACTGAGGGAGTGCCGCACTGTCAGAGGGTCGGTACTGAGGGAGTGCTGCACTGTGAGAGGGTCAGTACTGAGGGAGTGCCACACTGTCAGAGGGTCAGTACTGAGGGAGTGCCGCACTCTCAGAGGGTCAGTACTGAGGGAGTGCAGCACTGTCAGAGGGTCAGTACGGAGGGAGTGCCGCACTGTCAGAGGCTCAGTGCTGAGGGAGTGCTGCACTGTCAGAGGGTCAGAAGTGAGGGAGTGCCGCACAGTCAGAGGGTCAGTACTGAGGGAGTGCTGCACTGTCAGAGGGTCAGTACTGAGGGGCTGCCGCACTGTCAGAGGGTCAGTAAGGAGGGAGTGCCGCACTGTCAGAGGCTCAGTGCTGAGGGAGTGCTGCACTGTCAGAGGGTCAGTACTGAGGGATTGCTGCGCTGTCACTGCGTCAGTACTGAGGGAGTGCTGCACTGCCAGAGGGTCACTGCTGAGGGAGTGCTGCACTGTCAGAGGATCAGTACTGAGGGAGTGCCGCACTGTCAGAGGGTCGGTACTGAGGGAGTGCTGCACTGTGAGAGGGTCAGTACTGAGGGAGTGCCACACTGTCAGAGGGTCAGTACTGAGGGAGTGCCGCACTCTCAGAGGGTCAGTACTGAGGGAGTGCAGCACTGTCAGAGGGTCAGTACGGAGGGAGTGCCGCACTGTCAGAGGCTCAGTGCTGAGGGAGTGCTGCACTGTCAGAGGGTCAGAAGTGAGGGAGTGCCGCACAGTCAGAGGGTCAGTACTGAGGGAGTGCTGCACTGTCAGAGGGTCAGTACTGAGGGGCTGCCGCACTGTCAGAGGGTCAGTAAGGAGGGAGTGCCGCACTGTCAGAGGCTCAGTGCTGAGGGAGTGCTGCACTGTCAGAGGGTCAGTACTGAGGGATTGCTGCGCTGTCACTGCGTCAGTACTGAGGGAGTGCTGCACTGCCAGAGGGTCACTGCTGAGGGAGTGCTGCACTGTCAGAGGATCAGTACTGAGGGAGTGCCGCACTGTTAGAGGGTCAGTACTGAGGGAGTGCCGCACTGTCAGAGGGTCAGTACTGAGGGAGTACCGCACTGTCAGAGGGTCAGTACTGAGGGAGTGCCGCACTGTCAGAGGGTCAGTGCTGAGGGAGCGCTGCACTGTCAGAGACTCAGTAATGAGAGAGTGCCGCACTGTCAAAAGGTCAGTACTGAGGGAGTGCTGCACTGTCAGAGGGTCAGTACGGAGGGAGTGCCGCACTGTCAGAGGGTCAGTACTGAGGGAGTGCCGAACTGTCAGAGGGTCAGTACTGAGGGAGCGCTGCACTGTCAGAGAGTCAGTGCTGAGAGAGTGCCGGACTGTCAGAGTGTCAGTACTGAGGGAGTGCGGCACTGTCAGAGGGTCAGTACTGAGGGAGTGCTGCACTGTCAGAGGGTTAGTACTGAGGGAGTGCCGCACTGTTAGAGGGTCAGTACTGAGGGAGTGCCGCACTGTCAGAGGGTCAGTACTGAGGGAGTACCGCACTGTCAGAGGGTCAGTACTGAGGGAGTGCCGCACTGTCAGAGGGTCAGTGCTGAGGGAGCGCTGCACTGTCAGAGACTCAGTACTGAGAGAGTGCCGCACTGTCAGAGGGTCAGTACGGAGGGAGTGCCGCACTGTCAGAGGGTCAGTACTGAGGGAGTGCCGAACTGTCAGAGGGTCAGTACTGAGGGAGCGCTGCACTGTCAGAGAGTCAGTGCTGAGAGAGTGCCGGACTGTCAGAGTGTCAGTACTGAGGGAGCGCCGCTCTGTCAGAGGGTCATTTGTGAGGGACTGCCACACTGTCAGAGGGTCAGTACTGAGGGAGTGCCACACTGTCAGAGGGTCAGTACTGAGGGAGTGCCGCACTGTCAGAGGGTCAGTACTGAGGGAGTGCCGCACTGTCAGAGGGACAGTACTGAGGGAGTGCCGCACTGTCAGAGGGTCAGTACTGAGGGAGTGCCGCACTGTCAGAGGGTCAGTACTGAGGGAGTGCCGCACTGTCAGAGGGTCAGTACTGAGGGAGTGCCGCACTGTCAGAGGGTCAGTACTGAGGGAGTGCTGCACTGTCAGAGGATCAGTCCTGAGGGAGTGCCGCACTGTCAGAGGGTCAGTACTGAGGGAGTGCTGCACTGTCAGAGCGTCAGTACTGAGGGAGTGCTGCACTGTCAGAGGGTCAGTACTGAGGGAGTGCCGCACTGTCAGAGGGTCAGTACTGAGGGAGTGCCGCACTGTCAGAGGGTCAGTACTGAGGGAGTGCCGCACTGTCAGAGGGTCAGTACTGAGGGAGTGCCGCACTGTCAGAGGGTCAGTACTGAGGGAGTGCCGCACTGTCAGAGGGTCAGTACTGAGGGAGTGCCGCACTGTCAGAGGGTCAGTACTGAGGGAATGCCGCACTGTCAGAGGGTCAGTGCTGAGGGAGTGCTGCACTGTCAGAGGGTCAGTACTGAGGGAGAGCCGCACTGTCAGAGGGTCAGTACTGAGGGAGTGCCGCACTGTCCGAGGGTCTGTACTGAGGGAGCGCCGCACTGTCAGAGGGTCAGTACTGAGGGAGTGCCGCACTGTCAGAGGGTCAGTACTGAGGGAGTACCGCACTGTCAGAGGGTCAGTACTGAGGGAACGCCGCGCTGTCAGAGGGTCAGTAATGAGGGAGTGCCGCACTGTCAGAGGGTCAGTACTGAGGGAGTGCTGCACTGTCAGAGGGTTAGCACTGAGGGAACGCTGGTAACCTCCCATCCCAACTCACCCCAAATCACCCCGAACCCCAACTCATCCAAAACCCGATTGGCAGCTCATCCGTAGCCCATGCATCCCAAAAAATCGTGAACACCCCATTCCCAATTTCTCCCATATCCTCAAATCCTAACTCATCCCAAACCTTCACAGCCCACTTAATCCCAAACCGCCATTCCCAACTAATTGTGAACCCTCCATCCCAACTTATCCCGTTTCCTCGCTCCCCAATTTCCCAAATTCCTTGTTTGCAACTGATACCAAACCCCTGCATCCCAAACACCCGATTTCCAACTTATCCCAAATCCTCCATCGCAATGGATCCAAAAGCATCGCATCCCAGCCAATTCCAAACATCTGAATCGAAACATCTTAAATTTCTTCCCATCCCAAACTCTCCCATCCCAACTGATCCCAAACCCTCACATCCCAACGCATCTCAAACTCTCCACTTCCCATCTCATCCCAAACCTTCAAACAGCAACAAAGCCTGACCCCCATCCCAAGTCATTGCAAGGATCGCCTCTCAACTCATCCCTGAACACCAATTCCCAAGGCATGTGAAAACCCACATCCTTACTGATTTCACACTCACACATCCCAACTCAGACCAAACTCTCGTATCCAACTCATCCCAAATCGTCCCAAACTCTTGCATCCCAACCCACCTGTACCCTCGCATCCCAACTCATCCCAAATCCTCATGTCCCAACTGAACATGAACCTTCTGAGCCCAACCCCCCACATCCAATTGATTCAAGACCTCAATTCCCGTCATCCCAGATCCGAATCCCAATTGAACCCAAACTCTCCGATCTCAACATGTACCAAACCGTCACATCCAACTGATCCCAAACCCTTTCATCCCGCCTCAATCAAAGCCCACCATTCGCAACATCCCATAACCTCACATCCCAACTCATCCCAAATCCCCAATTTCGAACATATCACAAATCCTCACTTCGGAACTAATCCCAGGCACTCACATCCCAACTCATCTAAACTCTTGTATCCCAATTTATCCCAAACTCTCAAATCCCAACACATCCAAACCCCACATTCCAATACATTGCAACCCGCTACATCCCAAATTCTCTCTAGCGCTCGCCTCCCAACTCATCCCTAACCCAGATTCCCTCACATCCCAACTCATCCCAAACCCTCACACCCAAACTCATCCTAAGTCCTCGCATCCTGGGCGGCACGGTTGTGAAGTGGTTAGCACTGTTGCCTCAGCGCCGAGGACCCAGGTTCGATCCTGGCCATGTGGAGTTGGACACGCTAAATTGCCCCTTAATTGGAAAAAAAAAGAATTGGGCACTCTAAATTTTTTGTAAAGGTCCTCGCATCCCAACTCACCACAACCCAATTCCAACTCATCAAAAACTCGCTCCAACTGATCCCTATCCCAATTTCCAAGTCATGCCAAATCTTGATATCCTAACTCGTCCCAAATCCTCGCATTCCAATTTATCCCATGCCCTTGCATCTGAACTGATCCCAAATCCTCGCATCCCACTCGTTCAAAACCCATGATTCCCAACTCACCCAAAGCCCTGATTCCCAACTCATCCCAGTCTCTCAAATCCCAACTCACCCAAACACCCGATTTCCAACTCATCCGAACCTTTGCATCCCAACTCTTCCCAAACCCTCGCATCTCATCCATCCCAAACAATCATAATAATAACAATATCATAATCGCTTATTGTCACAAGTAGGCTTCAAATGAAGTTACCATGAAAAGCCCCTAGTCGCCACATTCCGGCGCCTGTTCGGGGAGGCTGGTACGGGAATTGAACCCGCGCTGCTGGCATTGTTCTGCATTACAAGCCAGGTGTCTTAGCCCACTGTGCTAAACCAGCCCCATCCAATCACATCCCAATTCATCCTGAACCCTTGAATACCAACTCATCCCAAACCCTCAATCCCTAACCCTCTGCAAACCCTCACATCCAAATTGTTTTGTGACAATAATGTATTAAAATCTCTGGTTTAAAATACATACAGGCAGAATGTTTACTAAAGCTGTCATCAAAGTGTCGTAAAATCTGAGGTAATCATTGCTTCAAACCACTTATTTGGTTACAGACAAAGTGCTAATGGAATATTGTTGTGATTGCCAGAGACTCCCTGGAGTGCAGATAATTTACGAGGGAGTGATGTTTAGTTCCAGCTAAGCAAGTTATGGAACTTTGTGGGATACAGATGATGTATTTAATAGGAGGAGCCAGATCTGTCTGTAGTTTTGCGGACGATTAAATGATTTTAAGTCGAACAGCATTAACATAAAAGGTACCTATTGGTCAGTCATCACTCCTGGGGTGAAGTATCATTTTCACATTATCATAGAATTTACAGTGCAGAAGGAGGCCATTCGGCCCATCGAGTCTGCACCGGCTTTTGGAAAGAGCACCCTACCCAATGTCAACACCTCCACCCTATCCCAGTAACCCCACCCAACACTAAGGACAATTTTGGACACTAAGGGAAATTAATCATGGCCAATCCACCTAACCTGCACATCTTTGGACTGTGGGAGGAAACCGGAGCACCCGGAGGAAACCCACGCACACACGGGGAGGACGTGCAGACTCTGCACAGACAGTGACCCAAGCCAGAATCGAACCTGGGATCCTGGAGCTGTGAAGCAATTGTGCTAACCACTGTGCTACCGTGCTGCCCCTAAATATTTTACAAATAAAAAAAAATTAATTTGGAGTTCTTCTCCGGTATCTTAACACAATTGGGGACATTTACTGGTATAAAAAAGTATAATGCCTTGTTTGGCTTGTGATTATTGAACTTGAAGATGGGGCGGCATGGTGCCGCACGGTTAGCACTGCTGCCCCACGGCCTCGAGGACCCGGGTTCGATCCCGGCCCCGGGTCACTGTCCGTGTGAAGTTTGCACATTCTCCCCGTGTTTGCATGGGTTTCGCCCCCACAACCCAAAGATGTGCAGGGTAGGTGGATTAGCCACACTAAATTGCCCCTTAATCGGAAAATAATAATTGGCTACTCTAAATTTATATTTTTTAAATTCTTAAAATAAAAGAAAAATTTTAAATGCTAACATATAGCTTCTCTGTCTCCAATTAAGCAAAACCCATTACAGATCAAAAGCCACTTGTAAATAAAGTTTACAAGGATAATTGCTGTACTCTTTTGTAAAGCTTTCTTGGAAAGACTGCTCGGAGAGAGACCCTTTCAGGGACAACCTTCAGATCCCTATGCCTTTGCCTGACTAAGAAATCCTACAGCATTTGTCAAACTACTGCTCAGCGGAAAAACTCCTAACAGACTGCCAAATCTATATCAAACTGCAAGACTACAGACAGACCTGGCTCCTCCCATTAATTTCATCATCTTTATCCCACTCAGATCCCATGACCTGCTTACGTAAGTCTAAACACAATGTCTCAAATAGCAAAATGTCATTAGGCATGGCTGTGTAAACAAGTACATGGTCAAAAGGAATGATTATCTCACTTTTACGACATTTTAATTGCAGCTTTAGCAGGTACAACGCCTGCCTGTATGTTAGACCTGGATTTAAAAAAACAATTACTGCAACAAGTCTATATACCTTAACCCAGGCTTTTAATAACATTAGTGCAACAGATATATATATAATACAACCTATATAAAAATGACCGACATTTATCACACCAAAAAAAAACCCGCAATATTTAAAAATAGCTTCATTTTCCCAAGCCTTTTTAACTATAAACACTATCCATTCCTAAACACTACTAGTACTATATATGTTACTTATCTTATTATATCTAAATTTAAACATTATTATCGTCGGTTTCAGTCTTTCTTTTACAACTTTGAACGTTCCATTCTTCTCGCATCTCAAAGACGGGACAAAGCATCGGCAATCCCATTTTCTCTTCCCGCTACGTGCACAATTTTCGAGTTAAACGGCTGTAGCAATAAACTCCATCCCAACAGTCTTGCATTTCGATCCTTTAACCTCTCCAGAAACTTTAGTGGATTATAGTCTGAATATACATTGTCTCTGGTGAATTGTTTGCAACACAAAGGTGAAAATGTTGCACCCAAACTCAATGTCTCCTTCTCGATGGTCAAATCATTATTTTGATGAATAATTTGTTTTCTGGGAAAATACAACAGGCCATTTTGTTGTCTCCTTGTAAAAGCACAGCACCAACACGCGCAACATTGCATCAATTGCCACCATAAATGGTTTGGCGTAGATCAGTGTCACCAAAAATTGGTGCGGCGGTTAACACAGTTTTCAGATTGTCAGCAACCCCACTGCTGCAAATTGGCACAAAATCTCCTTAGAAACCATTCACGTCCAGAAATCTCAAATCTTCTCGTCCCGTTGACGGTATTGGGGGGAATCGTTTACGTTTTTACATTCCTGGGAGCCAGTGACCATGTCAAACACTATGGCCTAAGAATGTGACTTGAGCTTTCGCAAACTCACTTGTAGCCACGTTTACTGCCTAGCCAAGCTTGTGTAGCCAATCAAACAATTCATTTACATGGTCCAAATGTTCCTTCCACATTTGCCTGAACACCACCAGATCGTCTACGTACAGGGCGCAATTCTTTAATCCAGAAATGACCCTGTTTGTTAAGTCTTTGGGATGTTGCTGGTGCATTCTTCATTTTAAATGGTGTAACTTTAAACTGATACAGACCGTTTGGTGTCACAAAAGCCAAAACGTCCTTCACCTTTTCTGCTCAAGGCGCTTGCCTGTATCCTTTAAGCCATTCAAGTTCGGTAATAACATTTGCTTGAGCTACCTGTTCAATATAGTCTTCCAATCGAGGAATAGAAGATGATTTTGACTTTGTAACTGCATTGACTTTTCTATAGTCCACACACAATCATTGCATTCCATTTGGTTTTGGTACCATCACGATAGGTGAGCTCCAATCGCTGCAACTCACTTCACTGATATAATTCTTAAGCATGCTTCCAATCTCCTTTTGAACCTGTGCCAACTTTAGTGGATTGTGGCTATATGGATGTTGCTTAATTTGAATAGAATTTCCGACATTTACATCATGTATAATTACTTTTGCACTTCCTAATTTGTTCCCACAAATAGTTCTATGTGGCTGTAATAACTCTTTCAGGTCACCTTGATTTTCCTCCCAATTTCTTATCATTTCCTCAGCATAATTTCAGGAATGTCAAATTTAGAATAATCTGGATTTATCACTTCTCCCGGAGTTATACCGACTAAAACATCCAACTTCTGCTTCCTTTTTGAGCATATTAACATGACACACTCAGTTTTCTGGCGTTCTTATCAAATTATTCACCTCACTCAATTTCCTTTCAAATTGACAACGCCCACTAAATCTTGCTTTTAATGGTTCACCCACCATTGATAATAATACGAATATTTTCTTCCCACTAATAAAACTATGACTTTTGATTTCTTATCTGCCTCTTTTTTCACCACATGCTGTGACAATTTTAAATGCTTTCCAGCCAACTCACCAGCCCCAGTTAATCTCTCCCTAAAGTTTGACACATGGTCCAACAAGGTAATCTCAGAACGTTGACTCACCAATTTCTCCTGAATCCATTTAAGTGGTCCTCTCATCTCATGACCAAAAATTAATTTAAATGGCTAAATTTAGACGATTGATTAGGTGCCTGCACAATTGCAAATAGTATAAATGGAATTCCTCTATCCCAATTCTCTGGATAATCCTAATGAGAGTCCCTCCACATGGTATTTAAAGTTTGATACCCCCTTTCTAATGCTCCCTGCGATTCTGGATGATACGGAATGCATTTAAATTGCTTTACTCCTAAGCTCTCCATAAGTTCTCTGAATAACTTTGACATAAAATTGGATCCTTGATTTGATTGGATTTCTTTTGGTAGTCCATATCTAGTAAAACAAATTTGTTAACTCCTCTACAACCCTCTTAGTTGTAAGATTTAGTATTGGAATTGCCTCCAGAAATCTAGTAGACACATCCATTATGGTCGACAAATACTGATTCCCACTTTTCGTTTTAAGAAGGGGTCCCACGCAATCCATTAGGACCCTAGTAATAGGGTCCTCAAATGCTGGAAAGGGCATTAAGGGTGCTGGTTTGATTACCGCTTGAGGTTTCCCTATTACCTGACGTGTGTGACACGTACGGCAAAATTCAACCATATCCTTATGCAGTCAAGGCCAATAAAAATGCTTTTTTTATTTTTGCTTGAGTTTTCTCCTAAACGACCCCTTACTGGAACCTGATACGCGACCCACAAAACCTCCTTTCCATAACCCGCCAATAATACCGCTTGATGAACTTCGACCCACTTTTTATCTGCCTGAATATGTAAAGAATTCCAATTCCTCATTACTACATTGTTTCTAACACTCTGGGATGCACTCAGATTCTACTTCTGTATATGCTTTTTTATACAATTGCTTTATCTCTGAATCCTTCTGCTGTAATCAAACCAACTTTCTTGAACTAAAGATATCCACTTCATTCACCATCTACTCTTGTTTATTATCAATCATCTGGTCACAGATGGTTTCTGATAGCTAAACCTCAGCCTCCCTACCTTTACTCCTTGATTTCGTCTCCTCCTGTCTCAACCTGTGGCTTTATGATCTTGTTACACAATTTAGAAACACACCAGTATATGCTTCTTGCAACATCTCAGTTGTTTGACTTTCCACTGGCTTTTCAAACGCAGCAGGCATCACTCCCATCTGTGATCCAGCTATATCATTATCCAGCATAAACAGTACCCTAAAAAAGGTAATTTCTCTATTACTCCTATCACCACTTTTAATCTGTCTCCCTAACCTTACCTTACACAGTGGCACACTACTGCTCTCACCGCTAATACCACATATTACCACCTTTACTGGCAATACACCTTCTGAACTCCATATCTGCTTATCGCTCACCATTAGAGACTGACTTGCTCCTGTATTTAAAAATAAATAAATTTAAGAGTACCCAATTCTTTTTTTCCCCCCAATTAAGGGGCAATTTACCTACCCTGCACATCCTTTTGGGTTGTGGGGGTGAGAGCCACGCAGACACAGGGAGAATGTGCAAACTCCACACGGACAGTGACTCGGGGCCGGGATCGAACCCGGGTCCTCAGTGCCGTGATGCAGCAGTGCTAATCACTGCGCTACCGTGCCGCCCTGTATTGCTTCAGACTTTAACCTCCTTACTTACTCCACCTTGTACACACGAGTAAATCTTACCCTCACAAATAAAATCATAAAAGAAAAGTTTTCTTATCTCTCTTCCACCCTCGTAGGTTTCCTTTTGAACCTGAGGCAAACTCTTGATATCACCAACTAGACCTTCTTTGCCTTACCCACCTGTGAATTTCTCATGTCCCCAGTTTCTATCCTTCACAGACTGAAATTGATGTTGAAAATCAAACTTCGACCTATGAACTAATTCAAAATCATCTGCCATTCCTGCTGCCTGTCTAGCAGTTTTAATCCTTTGTTCTTCCACAAATTGTCACCACTGCGAGAAGTAAATCTTTAAATTCATCCAAAATTCCCATTTCCCGAAGAGCGTCATACCGTTGGTCTATTATTAATGCTCTGATCCACCTATCAAAATTATTTTATTTGATTCTTTCAAATTCTATGTACGTCTGACCTGGTTCTTTCCTTAGATTTCTAAACTTCTGTGTAGGCTCTGGCACTAGTTCATATACAATTCAGGTGGCTTTTCTCACCTCATCGTAATCCCTCAATAGCTCCTCTGATAGTGATACAAACACTTCGCTCACTCTACCTACCAACTTTGTTTGAACCAACAACACCCATATGGTCTTTGGTAACTTCAATTGTTTTGCTACTTTCTCAAATGAGATGAAAAACGCTTCCACATCTTTCTCATTAAACTTCGGCAATGCTTGAATATATTTAAATGTATTCCCACTATGCTTTTGACTAGGAGAGGTTAATCCTTCCTTGAGACTTTCCTCAACTTCTGCATTTACCGCCACCTTTTTAAGTTTATTGTCCTCTTTGCAGTTCCAGTATCTGATGTTCAAAATCTCTTTTTTCCCTTGCTTCTGCCATTGCCAATTTCTCTCTTTCCTTTTCTCCGAATTCCAATTCAAGCTGACTCATTTCTTTATCTTAGAAACATAGAAAATAGGAGCAGGAGAAAGCCATTCGGCCCTTCGAATCTGCTTACATATGATCATGGCTGATTATCCAACTCAACAACCTAACCCCTAACGATAGATTGGAGAGTTGGGCAGAGAACTGGCAGATGGAGTTCAATCCAGGCAAATGCAAGATGATGCATTTTGGAAGATCTAATTCAAGAGCGACTATACGGTCAATGGAAGAGTCCTGGGGAAAATTGATGGACAGAGAGATCTGGGAGTTCAGGTCCATTGTACCCTGAAGGTGGCAACGCAGGTCGATAGAGTGGTCAAGAAGGCATACAGCATGCATGCCTTCATCGGACGGGGTATTGAGTACAAGAGTCGGCAGGTCATGTTACAGTTGTATAGGACTTTGGTGAGGCCACATTTGGAATATTGCGTGCAGTTCTGGTCGCCACATTACCAGAAGGATGTGGATGCTTTAGAGAGGGTGCAGAGGAGGTTCACCAGGATGTTGCCTGGTATGGAGGGTGCTAGCTATGAAGAAAGGTTGAGTAAATTAGGATTGTTTTTGTTGGAAAGACGGAGGTTGAGGGGGGACCTGATTGAGGTCTACAAAATTATGAGAGGTATGGACAGGGTGGATAGCAACAAGCTTTTTCCAAGAGTGGGGGTGTCAATTACAAGGGGTCACGATATCAAGGTGAGAGGGGGAAAGTTTAAGGGAGATGTGCGTGGAAAGTGTTTTACGCAGAGGGTGGTGGGTGCCTGGAACGCTTTGCCAGCGGAGGTGGTAGAGGCGGGCACGATAGCATCATTTAAGATGCATCTAGACAGATATACGAACGGGCGGGGAACAGAGGGAAGTAGATCCTTGGAAAATAGAAGACAGGTTTAGATAAAGGATCTGGATCGGCGCAGGCTGGGAGGGCCGAAGGGCCTGTTCCTGTGCTGTAATTTTCTTTGTTCTTTTTGCCTTCCCCCCCATATCCTTTGATCCCCTTCGCCCCAAGTGTTATATCTAACTGCTTGTTGAAAACATATAATGTTTTACTCTGAACAACTTCCTGTGGTAACGAGTTCCACAGGCCGACCGTTCTCTGGGCAAAGAGATTTCTCCTTATCTCTGTCCTAAATGGTCCACCCTGTATTCCTCAGACTGTGACCCCTGGTTCTGGTTCCCCTCAGTGTTTCATTTGTAATGGAATTTTAGCTAATTCCAATGATTCAGACTGTCTCCCTGGCATAATTTCTAAAATTAAACGCTGAGTTAGCACTGTAATTATCTCCACCTTTCTCGTCTCTACAGGGAAAACCAACTGCAGCTTGGCTGCCCAATCCAAAAGCTTTGCTATAACCACCATTTGTAAACCACTCCAAGTGACATCTTCCCCACCCAAGAAACTCTTAGCCATTGTACCAGTTACTCCCTATTTAACCTGATAGAATCCAACACCTTAAAATTCCTCACACTCACGTTCATTAAATTCAGTAATCTCAAACCAAACTGGGAATTATCCCAATTTTAGTTACGTTATCGGACTGGACCCAAAGTTATGTGAGGAAACCAGATGTGACCCCAAAAATCTTTTGATTAGTAAAACTGGGAGGAAAGGATACTTCACGCTAGGAGTGATAAATAGGTATCTTTTATATTAAAACAAACTTTATTATTAACACAGGAGTAACCACATTAACATCGCAGAAAATAGCTTTTCAATTAACAGTTAAACAATTCTTAAAGTAAAAGAAAACACTTCAGCTACAAACTTATACCTTCCCTGTCTCTAATTAAGCAAAACCCATTACAGGTCGAAGTCCACTTGTAAATAAAGTTAGCCAGTGCAGGGATATTTGCTGCACTCTTGTGCAAAGCTTTCATGGAAAGACTACTTGGGGGGAGAGAGAGAGATAGAGCGAGAGCGAGAGAGAGAGAGAGAGAGAGACCCTCTCAGGGACAGCCTGCAGATCCCTTCTGTCTTTGTCAGACGAAAAAAAATCCTACGGCATTTGGCTAAGCTGCTGCCCTAGCTGACTGGCAAACCTGTATCAAACTGCAAAACTACAGACGGACCTGGCTCCTCCCATTAATTACATCATCTTTAGCCCACTCAGATCTCATGACCTGCACACCGAAATCTAAACACAATGTGTCAAATTGTCTACGCTCCAGAGAATCTGCAGCAATCATAAAGTTCCATTCGTCATCTCTTTGGAAACAAGTACATGGTGGCAATGAATGATTATCTCACTTTTACAACACCTTAATTGCAGCCTTAGCAGGCACATTGCCTGCCTGTATATTAAACTAGGATTTTTTTTTTAATAGTACTGCAACAGATATATATATATATATATATATATGTATATAGAGAGAGAATAACCCCAGCTTTTAACAACAGTACTGCAACAGAGAGAGAGATATATAATACAATCTAGATAAAAATGTCCTACATTCATCAGGGATTTGGTGATCAAGCTGCAGTTGACTTTACTTGATGGGGTGAGGAAGGTGGAGATAATTAAAAGTGATAGCTCAGCAATTAAATTTGCCAGAGACAGTCTGAATCATTGGAATTAGCTAAAAATTCAATTACACGTGAAACAATTAGAGATGCAGGAAAAAGGACATTGAAAGGAAGAAACTCGATGTGGAAATGGAAAGATTAGCAAGGGATGAAAAGGAAAAAGAGGCATAGGAAAAGAAAAAGGAGAGAGCACCACTGGTGGAGGAAAAATACATTGAGACAGATTTTGAACTTTGGAAAATGGAAAAGCAAGGAGACTATAAACTTAAACGGTTGCAGTTAAATGCAGAAATTGAGGAAAGGTTGGAGGAAGGAATACCCCTCTTAGTCACAAGCCTAGTGGAGTTATGTTTAAATATATTCAAGCTATGCCAAAGTTTAATGAGAAAGATGTGGAAGCGTTTTTCATCTCATTTGAGAAAGCAGCTAAACAATTGAATTGGCCAAAGACCATGTGGGTATTGTTGGTTCAAAGTTGGTAGGTGGAGTTGGTGAAATGTTGGTATCACTATCAGTGGAGGTATCGAGGGATTATGATGAGGTGAGAGAAGCCATCTTAAAGCGCATATGAACTTGAGTCAGAGAGCACAAAACAGGCCCTTTGGCCCACCATGGCTATGCAGACTATCAAATACCAATCTATACTAATCCCATTTACCAGCATTTGGCCCATAGCCTACTCTGCTGTGGTGATTTAACTGCGCGTCCAGATGCTTCTTAAATGTTGCGGGAGTTCGTGCCTCCAGCACCCCCCTCAGGTGGCACGTTCCACATTTCCACCACCCTCTGGGTGAAAAAGTTCCCCCTCTAAACCACTTACTCTTCACCGTAAACCTGTGATCTCAGACACCTCTGTGATGCGCAATCAATTTCTCTCGAGACAAGGTGAGTCATAACTAATAGGCTTTAATCTGCTAGAACTGTACCCCAGCAGCTTTGATACAGAACGTGAAGGCTGCTGGGACGGCATTGGTTCTTATACTCCTCCTCTCAGGGCGGAGCTATGTACATCAGCCAATGGTAGACTCCTGAGTCTAGCCAATGGGCATCCACCTCTCAGGTACCGCAATACCTGGTATGGCCACATTCTGCCACGGGGGAAAGATTCTTACAATGTTCCCCTAGATCTATGCCTCTCATAATTTTGTAAACCTCGACGAGATCACCTCTCAGCCTCCCCTGCTCCAGGGAAAACACACCAGTCTCTCCTCAGAGCTGAAACCTTCCATCCCAGGCACCATCCTGGAGAATCTGCTCAGCAACCCCTCCAGCGCAATCGCGTCCTTCCGATGGAGTGGCCACCAGAACTGCTCACAATATTCCATCTGTGGCCTGACCGATGTTTTACAAAGTTAAAGCTGGCTCCTGTATTCTACGCCCCCTGGCTAATGAAGGCACGCACTCCCTCTGCTTTCTTCATCGCCCTGTGTACCTGTGCTGCCACCTTCAGGGAACCATGGGCTAGTACACCAAGGTCCCATTGTTCCTCAATATCCCTGAAGGAGCTAATGCTGATTGTTCACAGCCTGCCTTTATTTGTTATGGGCCAGGGTTTAGAAACTCCAAAGGGGACTTCCGGTTGCGGCTATGCAGAGCTAAGTCGCACGTTCGGCAGCTCCCGCTTGGAACGGACGTTTGGGCTCTTTTCAGGGCCCCCAACGGCATTCTTTCGACATTTCCCGGTGTGGGAAGAAGACTGCAACATTCCCCCGACAGTGTATGGCTTGGACCAGGAGCGGGGCGACTAAAAAAGTGGTGGTGGAGCCAAAGAAAGTGCGAGGGAAGAAGAGCAAGATGGCGGCGGGCGGACACCAGGCAGCGTGGATGCAGTGGGCGCAGGAGCAGCAGGAGGTTATCCAGCGCTGCTTCAGGGGGATCAAAGCAGACCTGCTGGAGCCGATGGAGACTTCTATTGATAAGCTGTTGGAGACCCAGACGGCCCAGGGGGTGGTGATCCGCGAGGTCCGACAAAAGATCTCCGATAACGAGGACGAGATCTTGGGCCTAGCGGTAAAGGTGGAGGCGCACGAGGCGCTCCACAAGAAATGGCAGGAACGGTTCGAGGAGATGGTGAATCGGTCGAGGCGGAAGAATCTGCGGATTCTGGGCCTCCCGGAGGGGCCGGACGTGGGGGCCTATGTGGTCACCATGTTAAACTCGCTGATGGGAGCGGGGTCCTTCCAGGGGCCCCTGGAGCTGGAAGGGGCCCATAGAGTGCTGGCGAGGAGGCCCAAGGCTAACGAGCCTCCGCGGGCGGTGCTGGTGCGGTTTCATCGGTTCGTCGATCGGGAGTGTGTGTTCAGGTGGGCCAAGAAGGAGAGCAGCAGGTGGGAGAACGCGGAGGTTCGAATATATCAGCACTGGAGTGCGGAGGTGGCGAAGAGGAGGGCCGGGTACAATCGAGCGAAGGCGGTGCTGCACAGGAAGGGGGTGAAGTTTGGTATGTTGCAGCCGGCGCGACTGTGGGTTACCTACAAGGACCGGCACCATTATTTTGAGTCTCCGGAGGAGGCGTGGGCCTTTGTTCAGGCCGAGAAGCTGGACACAAACTGAGGGTCGGGATGGGTGGTCAGGGATTGCGGTTGGTGTGTTACATTTTATGGGGGGGGGGTTCTTTGTTCTTGTTCAGTTTTGATTCGGTGTGGGTGGTTAGGGTGGGTTGGGCACTGTTTTGGCTGGGTCTGTCGGGTGGTCTCTTGGAGGGGGGTAAGTAAACGGAGTAGGGGTGGATGGCCGGTAGGGGGGACGGAGCCCCGCGGGGGAGGGGGAGGCCCGAGTCGGGGGTGAGGGGACTGGGCCTGTAAAAGGAGCTGTGTCAGAGGAGGCGGGGCCGGGCAGGTGGAAAGCGCGGGATTTTTCCCGCAGTGAAGGCTGGAGGGGGCGGGGCCGGGGAGCGAGGGTTGTTTCCCGCGCTGGGGATGGAAGGGGGAGGCGGAGCGCCTGCTGGTGGGTAATGGAGGGGGAGGGGAAGTCCAACAATAGGAGGAGTCGAAGGAGAGGCGGGAGTGGCCGGGGTCAGCTGACTTGCGGGAGTGCAATGGGGGGAGCAAAGCAGCTAGGAGGGGTCCTAGCTGGGGGGTGGGTGGGGGGGAAACCAGATTGCTGCTGGTATGGTCAAGGGGAAGCTGGAGCGAGTAGAAGGGGTTGGGACGGGGGTCTGCCGCCGTGGGGAATGGGCCGGGCGTGGGGTGCGGGCACGTGGCTGGCCGAGGAGGGGTTATGGCTAGTCGGCGGGGGAGGGGGGCGGGTAGCCCCCTGATCCGGCTGATAACCTGGAATGTAAGGGGACTGAATGGGCCGGTTAAGCGGGCCCGCGTCTTCGCGCACCTGAAGGGGCTCAAGGCGGATGTGGTTATGCTCCAGGAGACACACCTGAAGGTGGCAGACCAGGTAAGACTGAGGAAAGGGTGGGTAGGTCAGGTGTTTCACTCGGGGCTAGATGCCAAAAATCGAGGGGTGGCGATCTTGGTGGGAAAGAAGGTGTTGTTCGAGGCGTCGAGCATTGTGGCAGATAATGGCGGTAGGTACATAATGGTAAGTGGTAAGTTGCAGGGAGAGAGGGTGGTACTGGTCAATGTGTATGCCCCGAACTGGGACGATGCGGGTTTTATGCGGCGTATGTTGGGTCGGATCCCAGACTTGGAAGTGGGGGGCCTGATAACGGGGGGAGACTTTAACACGGTGTTGGATCCGGCACTGGATCGCTCCAGGTCTAGGACGGGTAGGAAGCCGGCGGCGGCTAAAGTGCTGAGGGGGTTTATGGACCAGATGGGAGGGGTGGACCCTTGGAGATTTGCAAGGCCGGGGGTTAGGGAATTTTCATTCTTCTCGCACGTTCAAAAGGCTTATTCCCGGATCGACTTTTTTTATTATGAGCAGGGCGCTGATTGCGAGAGTAGAGGATACCGAGTACTCGGCGATAGCCATTTCGGACCACGCCCCGCATTGGGTGGACTTGGAGATGGGGGAGGAGAGGGACCAGCGCCCGTTGTGGCGCTTGGAGGTGGGGCTGTTGGTGAACGAGGAGGTGAGTGTGCGGGTCCGAGGAAGTATAGAGAGATACCTGGAGGCCAACGATAATGGGGAGGTCCGAATGGGGATGGCCTGGGAGGCGCTGAAGGCAGTGGTTAGGGGAGAGCTGATCTCCATCAGGGCCCACAAGGAGAGGAGAGAGCAGAGGGAGAGGCTGGTGGGGGAGATGGTGAGGGTAGACAGGAGGTATGCGGAGGAGACCGAGGAAGGATTGTTGAGGGAGAGGCGTAGCCTCCAGGCCGAATTCGATCTGTTGACCACCAGGAAGACGGAGGCGCAGTGGAGGAAGGCCCAGGGAGCGGTTTATGAATATTGGCATCAATGGGGTCTTCAGGGACTTCTACGAGGAATTGTACCGATCCGAGCCCCCACTGGAGGAGGGAGGGATGGGCCGTTTCCTGGACCAATTGAGGTTCCCGAAGGTGGAGGAGGGACTGGTGGTGGGATTAGGTGCCCCGATTGGGCTGGAGGAGCTGGCCAAAGGGATAGGGAGCATGCAGGCAGGGAAGGCACTGGGGCCGGAGGGGTTCCCGGTCGAATTCTACAAAAATATGTGGACCTGTTGGGCCGGTTGCTGGTTAGGACCTAGAATGAGGCAAGAGACGATGTCCCAGGCACTGATCTCCTAGATCCTGAAGCGGGACAAGGATCCCCTGCAGTGTGGGTCTTACAGACCGATTTCATTGTTAAATGTAGATGCCAAGGTGCTGGCGAAGGTCTTAGCCACGAGGATTGAGGATTGGGTGCCGCAGGTGATCCACGAAGACCACACGGGGTTCGTGAAGGGGAGGCAGTTGAACGTGAATGTGCGGAGGCTCCTGAACGTTATTATGATGCCGGCGAGGGAGGGGGAGGCGGAGATAGTGGTGGCGATGGACGCTGAGAAGGCCTTCGATAGGGTAGAGTGGGGGTACTTGTGGGAGGTGCTAAAGAGGTTTTGGGTTTGGGGAGGGGTTTATAAGGTGGGTTAGGCTGTTGTACAAGGTCCCGATGGCGAGTGTGGCCACGAACAAGAGGAGGTCTGAGTACTTTCGGTTGCATCGAGGGACGAGACAGAGGTGTCCCTTGTCCCCCCTGCTCTTCGCGCTGGCGATTGAACCCCTGGCTATGGCACTGAGGGAGTCGAGGAACTGGAGGGGGTTGGTGCGGGGCGGGGAGGAGCATAGGGTGTCGCTCTATGTGGACAACTTGCTGCTATATGTGGCGGACCCGGTGGGGAGAATGCCGGAGGTAATGAGGATCCTCCGGGAGTTCGGGGATTTCTCAGGGTACAAGCTCAACATGGGGAAGAGAGAGTTGTTCGTGGTTCACCCAGGGGACCAGGAGAGGGGGATTGGCGAGCTCCCACTAAAAAGGGCAGAGAGGAGCTTCAGGTATTTGGGGGTCCAGGTGGCCAGGAGCTGGGGGGCCCTGCATAGGCTTAATTTCATGAGGCTGGTGGAGCAAATGGAGGAGGAGTTTAAGAGGTGGGACGCGTTGCCGCTGTCCCTGGCGGGTAGGGTGCAGTCCGTCAAGATGACGGTGCTCCCAAGGTTTTTGTTCCTGTTCCAGTGCCTCCCCATGTTTATCCCGAAGGCCTTCTTTAGGCGGGTCAACAGGAGCATAAGGGGGTTTGTGTGGGCACGAGGGACTCCGAGGGTGAGAAGGGTGTTCTTGGAGCGGAGTAGGGATGGGGGGGCTGGCACTGCCCAACCTCTGTGGCTACTACTGGGCTGCCAATGCGACAATGGTGCGCAAGTGGGTGATGGAGGGGGAGAGGGCTGCATGGAAGAGGCTGGAGACGGCGTCTTGTGAGGGTACGAGTCTGGAGGCGCTGGCAACGGCGCCGCCTTCGCTCCCTCCAATGAGGTACACCATGAGCCTGGTGGTGGTGGCTACCCTCAAAATCTGGGGGCAGTGGAGGCGGCACGGGGGGAAAGTGGGGGCCTCGGTGTGGACTCCAATACGGGAGAACCACCGGTTTGTCCCAAGGAGAATAGATGGAGGGTTTTCGGGGTGGCACAGGGCAGGGATAAGAAGGTTGGGGGACCTGTTTGTGAATGGGAAGTTCGCGAGCCTGGGTGAGCTGGAGAAGTACGGGCTCCCCCCGGGAAACACCTTCAGGTATCTACAGGTAAGGACGTTTGCCAGGCGGCAAGTGGTGGAATTCCCACTGCTGCCGCCACGCACCCTACAGGACAGGGTGCTCTCGGGGGGGGGTGGGTTGGAGAGGGGAAGATCTCGGCAACTTACCAGGTGGTGCAGGAGGAGGAGGAGGCCTCGGTGGAGGTGCTGAAAGGTAAGTGGGAGGAGAAGTTGGGGGGAGGAGATCGAAGAGGGGACGTGGGCAGATGCCCTGGGGAGGGTGAACTCTTCCTCTTCGTGCGCGAGGCTCAGCCTCATACTGTTTAAGGTGCTGCACAGGGCACACATGACCGGGACAAGGATGAGCCGGTTCTTTGGGGGTGAGGACAGGTGTGTTAGGTGCTCAGGGAGCCCAGCAAATCACACCCATATGTACTGGGCATGCCCAGCGCTGGAGGAATTTTGGAAGGGCGTAGCGAGGACGGTGTCGAGGGTGGTAGGATCCAGGGTCAAACCGGGCTGGGGGCTCGCAATATTTGGGGTGGCAGAGGAGCCGGGAGTGCAGGAGGTGAAAGAGGCCGGTATTCTGGCCTTTGCGTCCCTGGTAGCCTGGCGAAGGATTCTCCTTCAGTGGAACGATGCGAGGCCCCCAAGCGTGGAATCCTGGATCAGCGATATGGCGGGGTTTATTAAATTGGAGAGGGTGAAATTTGCCTTGAGCGGGTCGGTACAAGGGTTCTTTAGGCGTTGGCAACCGTTCTTGGACTTCCTGACAGAACGGTAAACAATGGTCAGCAGCGGGGAGTGGGGGGGGGGGGGGGGGGGGGTGGTGGTATAGGGGGGAGGGGGGCACTGGGTTGTTTTGTTTCGTATTTAATTTTATTGGGTTCCTTTTACATTTTGTTGCTGATATTTTGTGAAAACGTTAAAAAAATTATTTAAAAAAAAAGAAACTCCCAAGTCTATTGTGGAGTTATCCTGACCTATAACCTTTTGTTGAATTTGGCGAGGATGAGCACAAGAGCATTCCCTTCAGGTGTGATTCAACAGTCGACCCAGACTCTTCAATCAAAACAGGCTTTATTCTAAGAACTTAGTTAACATTTATGTAAACAAACAGCAAGGATTTTTCTCAGTTACAAACATAATGACCCCACACAGCTCCAGTAATCTATATATAACACTTAATGAATTCCCCCTTAACTGTTCCAATTCAAAAACAAAATCCCATCAACCAAAAACCCCTTTTCAAAGGCTTGGCCCAGCACTCTGTATTCTCACTTGAATAAGACTGGCTTCCCCTGAGATTCTGACCCCAACTCACCAGCAGGTTTAAACCCTTCCGCAAAGCAAACTATATCTTTTAAGCTGCCAAAGCAGGTAGCTATAATCAATTTTTTTTTTACTGGAACAGATATTTAAAATGAAAATAGAGAGACAGGAATGAAACACTTCTTTCTCCCCGAGTCCACAGCAGTCATATGCGAAAGCGAAACCAAAAACCGCTCACAGAGCCACAGCCCAGCTCCACCCCCACAATGATATCACTGAAGCCATGTGATAAGACAAAAACCTTTCTTAAAGGAACACTCCCATGGCAATTAGACCAGCCAAAAAACTGTCAGGAAGCCTACAGGCAGACATTTATGGAAAGAACCAGGTCAGATGTAGAGAGAATACCGAAAGAAATTCAATCAGATCAGGGATCCAGTTTTATGATAGAGTCCCTACAGTGCAGAAGGAGGTCAGTCGGCCCATCGAGTCTGTGCCAGCCTGCTCCGATTGAGCACCATACCCCAGGCCCATGCCCCAGCCCTATCCCCGCAATGCCACCTAACCTTTTGGATGCTAAGGGGCACTTTTAGCACGGCCAATCCACCTAACCTGCACATCTTTGGACTGTGGGAGGAAACCGGAGCACCCGGAGGAAACCCACGCAGTCACGGGGAGAACGTGCAAACTTCACACAGTAACCCAGAGTCAGAATCAAAGCCGGGTCCCTGGCGCTATGTGGCACCAGTGTTAACCACTGCGCCGCCCCAAAGTTTATGTCAAAGTTATTCAGGGAAGTTATGCATAGTTTAGGAGTAAAGCAATTTAAATTAAAGTCTGTATCATCGCAGGAAGCATTAGAAAGGGGGTATCAAATTCTAAAGACAATGTTGAGGGCCTAGTCAGGATTATCCAGAGGATTGGGATGAAGGAATTCCATTTGCACCATTTGCAATTAGGGATGCACCTAATGAATCAACTAAATTCAGCCCATTCAAATTGATTTTTGGTTATGAGGTGAGAGGACCACTTAAATTGATCAAAGAGAAATTGGTGAGTCAGCGTTAACTTGTTGCACTATGTGTCAAACATTAGGGACCGGTGAGTTGGCTGGAAAGCATTTAAAATTATCCCAGCATGTGGTGAAATAAAAGAGGTGGAAAATAAATCAAAAATTCCTAGTTTTGTTAGTGGAGAGAAAGTATGAACGCGATCACTGGTAGGTGAACCATTAAAATCCAGATTTAGGGGCCATATCAAATCGAAAGGAATTTGAGTGAGGTGAATTATTTGATAAGAACCCCAGATAGAAGGAAAACTCAAAATGTGACACGTTAATATGCTCAAAAGGTATTTTGAAAGGGAAGGGAAGGAGGAGGATGTGTTAGTAGTTATCACTCAGAGAGGAGACATGAATCCAAATGATTCTGAATTTAACATTCCTCAAATTAGATTGTACATTGAGGAGGTAATTCGAATTTTGGATAAATTACTGAGCTACCATCTGGCGGAAAATCAGAGCGATCTGAAAGAATCAATACAGTCACATATGTGGGAACAAATTCAAAACTACAAAAGTGCTTATACATGATGTAGATGTAGGAAATTCTATTCCAATTCAACAACATCCATATAGATTCAATCCACTAAAGTTGGCACAGGGTACAAAAGGAGATTGACAGCATGCTTAAGAATTTTATAATTAAAGGGAGTTGCAGTAACTGGAGCTCACCTATTGTGATGGTACCAAAACCAGATGGACGCAACAATTGTGTGTGGACTATAGGAAAGTCAATGCAGTTACGAAGTCAGAATCGTCTCCTATTCCTCGATTGGAAGACTGTATTGAAAAGGTGCGACAAGCAAAGTTTATTACCAAAATTGACTTTCTAAAAGATTACTGGCAAGTACCTTTATCAGAAAGGGTGAAGCAAATTTCGGCTTTTGTAACGCCAAATTGTCTGTGTCAGTTTAAATTTGTGCCGTGCAAAACGAAGAGTGCGTTAGCAACATTCCAAAGACTAACCAACATGGTGATTTCTGGACTAAGGAATTGTGCAGCTTACATTCACGATCTGGTGTTCAGTGAAACACGGAAGGGGCATTCGGAACATTTAAAGGAATTAGCGATTGACTACCGGAGGCTGGCTTGGTAAACATGGCTAAAAGGGAGTTTGAAAAAGCCCAAGTCACATTCTTAGGCCCCACGGGATCTGAAAATGAAAGCCACTGGGAGGTTTCCAATACCAACAACGAGAAGGTAAGTTCTGCGATTTCTGGGCATGAGTGGTTTCTACCTGAAATTCCCGCCAAACTTTAGCAGTGTGGTTGCTCCTCTGACTGGCTCCTCTGACTGAACACCTGAAAAAGGACGGGAAGTTTACGAATGACAATCTGAGAACCGTATTAACCACCGCACCGGTTTTGGCGACACTGAATCATGCCAAACAATTTATGGTGGCAGTTGATGTGAGTGGTGGGGGCTGTACTGTTACAAGAAGACGATGAAAGTGTATGAAGACCTGTTGGTTATCTCGCCAGGAGACTAAATATTCATCAAAAGAATTATTCGACTATCGAGAACATTTTGACATTGACGCGGCTAACAATTCCACAGAGACAATTGTCTGCACAGAGCACAATCCGTTGAAGCTTTTGGAGACGTTTAAAAGGTCAAAATGCAAGACGCTTCATCGCTACAACCATTTAATGTGAAAATTCTACATGCAGCAGGAAGAGAAAATATGATTGCCGATGCTTTATCCCGTCTTAGACACGTGAGAACAATGGAACGTTCAGAGTTGGGAAAGAAAGGCTGAAATGGACTGATGTTTAATTTTGAATACATAAACACGATGAGGTATGTATCTTATGGAGCATTTGCAGTGTTTAGTAATGAGTAGTGTTTAAAGTTGCAAAGACTTTGGAAAATGAAGCCATCTTTTCATATTGCTGGTTCAATTTTTAAAGGGGGGAGGTGTGATGAATGTCAACACTGCTATACATTATTTCATATTTGTGGCAGTAATGTTAATAAAAACCCTGGTTTGAAATACATACTGCAGTGTGTCTACTAAAGCTGTAATTAAAGAGTCAAAATGATTGATCCCAACCACTCACTTAGTTACAGATAAAGGGCTAATGGAATTGTGTTTTGATTGCTGGAGATTGCCTGGAGTGTAGATATTTTATGAGGGAGCGAGTGCTGTTTAGTCTTAGCTAAGCAAGTCATGGAACTTAGTGGTAGACAGTTGATATCATTAATGGGAGGAGCCAGGTCTGCCTGTAGTTTTGCAGTCTGTTATTGGATTTTAAGGTGACCAGCAGGTTTTTCCAAATACTGATAGCTTAAGCAGAAGTGTACTGGATCTGCTCTTGGAAAGAACTCTCTCAAAAGCCTCTACAGATCTAAGCAAATAAACCTGTTTTGTTAACTTTATTTATAAGTGGCATTTGAACTGTATTGGGTTGCTGAATTGGAATTAGTGGCAGGTGAAGACAGTAAGTTACCAAGTTTTTCCTACTGTTTTAGTCAGTTTAACTGGTAATTGTAAAGCAATTTCTTTGATGTTAATTTGGTTAATTCTGTGTTTAAATTAAAATTTGTATTAACATAAAAGATATCTATTAGCCAGAGTCATCACTTGGGGAATGAAGTGTCCATTCCTCACAGCTTTACAAATTAAAAAAAATAGTTTGGGGTCCTCATCCGTTATCCCAATAAAAGCAAAGGTCTGCTTTCCGATATCCTAATACAACTAACCATTCCCAAACTCCCGTATCCCAACTCATCCCAAACCCTCGCATCCCAACTCATCCCAAACCCTCGCATCCCAACTCATCCCAAACCCTCGCATCCCAACTCATCTCAAACCCTTGAATCCCAACTCATCCCAAACCCTCGAATCCCAACTAATCCCAAACCCTCGCATCCCAACTCATCCCAAACACTCGCATCCCAGCTCTTCCCAAACCCTCACATCCCAACTCACCCCAAACCCTCACATCCCAACTCATCCCAAACCCTCGTACCCCAACTCATCTCAAACCCTCGCATCCCAACTCATCCCAAACCCTCGCATCCCAACTCATCCCAAACCCTCGCATCCCAACTCATCCCAAACCCTCGCATCCCAACTCATCCCAAAATCTCATATCTTAACTCATCCCAAACATCTCACCAGATCCAATGCCCGCATCCCAATTCATCCCAAACTCTCAATTCCCAACTCATCCCAAACCCTCGAATCCCAACTCATCCTGACATTCCAAATAATGCATCCCAAATCCTCGCATCCCACTCATCCCAAACCTTCACAACCCAACTGATTCTGCAGTCTGGCCTCGCAACGGATCCCAAACCCCTGATTCCCAACTCTTCAAAAACCCTCAATCCCAAACTCATCCCAGGCCCCCTCTGTTCATTTCCACTTTCTTTTATTTTGCTGTTGTATTTTTGATCCACGGATGATTAATGGACGTGGGTCTTTAAGGCACGTGGGCTTGTGCCTTTAATTCAAGCAGAGGACTTCAACAGCAGGAGATATTGATTGATTTGGCTGGTAACCATGAATTGGTCCAAACGGCTGTGCTCTGCCCGGTAACAGGTGGATTGGATTGGATTTGTTTATTGTCACGTGTACCGAGGTACAGTGAAAAGTATTTTTCTGCGAGCAGCTCAACAGATCATTAAGTACATGAGAAGAAAAGGGAATAAAAGAAAATACATAATAGGGCAACACAAGGTACACAATGTAACTACATAAGCACTGGCATCGGATGAAGCATACAGGGTGTAGTGTTAATGAGGTCAGTCCATAAGAGGGTCGTTTAGGAGTCTGGTGACAGTGGGGAAGAAGCTGTTTTTGAGTCTGTTCGTGCGTGTTCTCAGACTTCTGTATCTCCTGCCCGATGGAAGAAGTTGGAAGAGTGAGTAAGCCGGGTGGGAGGGATCTTTGATTATGCTGCCCGCTTTCTATGGTGCATCTGTAAAAGTTGGTAAGAGTTAATGTGGACATGCCGAATTTCCCTAGTTTCCTGAGGAAGTATAGGCGCTGTCGTGCTTTCTTGGTGGTAGCGTCGACGTGGGTGGACCAGGACAGATTTTTGGAGATGTGCACCCCTAGGAATTTGAAACTGCTAACCATCTCCACCTCGGCCCCGTTGATGCTGACGGGTGTGTACAGTACTTTGCTTCCTGAAGTCAATGACCAGCTCTTTAGTTTTGCTGGCATTGAGGGAGAGATTGTTGTCGCTACACCACTCCACTAGGTTCTCTATCCCTCCTGTATTCGGACTCATCGTTATTCGAGATCCGGCCCACTATGGTCGTATTGTCAGCAAACTTGTAGATGGAGTTGGAACCATGTTTTGCCACGCAGTCGTGTGTGTACAGGGAGTAGAGTAGGGGGCTAAGTACGCAGCCTTGTGGGGCGCCGGTATTGAGGACTATTGTGGAGGAGGTGTTGTTGTTCATTCTTACTGATTGTGGTCTGTTGGTCAGAAAATCGAGGATCCAGTTGCAGAGTGGGGAGCCAAGTCCTAGGTTTTGGAGCTTTGCTATGAGCTTGGCTGGGATTATGGTGTTGAAGGTGGAGCTGTAGTCAATAAATAGGAGTCTAATGCAGGAGTCCTTGTTTTCGAGATGCTCTAGGGATGAGTGTAGGGCCAGGGAAATGGCGTCTGATGTGGACCGGTTGCGGCGGTATGCGAATTGCAGTGGATCAAGGCGTTCTGGGAGTATGGAGGTGATGCACTTCATGATCAACCTCTCGAAGCACTTCATTACGACTGAAGTCAGGGCCACTGGTCGGTAGTCATTGAGGCACGTTGCCTGGTTCTTCTTTGGTACCGGTATGATGGTGGTCTTCTTGAAGCAGGTGGGGACCTCGGAGTGGAGTAGGGACAGGTTAAAGATGTCCGCGAATACCTCTGCCAGCTGGTCCGCGCAGGCTCTGAGTGCACGACCAGGGATCCCGTCCGGGCCCGTCCCCTTCCGAGGGTTCACTTTCAGGAAGGCCAATCTGACGTTGGAAGCTGTGATGGTGGGTATGGGTGAATTATGGGCTGCTGGGGCACTCGCCAGCGGATTGTTGGTTACCTGCTCAAACCGAGCATAGAATGCATTGAGTTCATCGGGGAGGGGTGCGCTGCTGCCAGAGATACTGTTCGGCTTCGTTTTGTAGCCCGTTATGTTGTTTAGTCCTTGCCACAACCGCCGAGAGTCTGTCTGTGACTCTAGCTTGGTTTGATATTCTCTCTTGGCATCTCGGATGGCTTTGCGGAGATCGTACCTGGATTTCTTGTATAGGTCAGGGTCGTCTGACTTGAACGCCTCAGATCTGTCCTTCAGTAGGGAGTCAATCTCGCGATTGAGTCATGGTTTCCGGTTGGGGAACGCACGTACTGCTTTCTTTGGCACGCAGTCGTCCACACATTTGCTGATGAAGTCTGTGACGTGGTGACATACTCATTTAAGTTGGTCGCTGAGTTCTTAAATATGGACCAGTCCACTGTCTCTAAGCAGTCACGTAAGAGCTCTTCTGTCCCCTCGGACCAGCACTGCACAACCTTCTTAGCTGGATTCTCCCGCTTGAGTTTCTGCTTGTCTGCCGGGAGAAGGAGCACCGTCTTATGGTCTGATATCCCAAAGTGCGGTCGGGGGATGGAACGGTAGGCACCCTTGATTTTTGAGTAGCAGTGGTCAAGACTGTTGTCGCCCCTGGTGGGACAGGAGATGTGCTGGTGGAATTTTGGCAGTACACTCTCGAGGTTGGCCTTGTGGAAGTCTCCGGCCACGATGAACAAGGCCTCTGGGTGTCTGTTTCGTAGTTGTTTATAACTGTGTATAGTTCGTCCAGCGCCTTCCTCACTTCTGCCTGGGGTGGGATGTAGACCGCTGTGATAATGGCTGAAGTGAACTCACGTGGAAGATAATATGGGCGGCACTTCACGGTCAGGTATTCCAGGTCTGGGGAGCAGTAGGTCGCCAGAGTCGCCACATCCAAGCACCAGGCGGAGTTGATGAGGAGGCAAACCCCTCCACCCTTCGCTTCGGTGGTGATTGGGTCTAATCCTACTGGAATGTTTTTCAGACTCCGAAGCCTCGGTTTTTGGTCTTGGCTGCCCCAGGGCAGGACCTGACACCCTCGCCCCTCCACCTTTCTCCAAAAAAGGCTGCGTTTCTGAACCGGCAGAGACAGCGTGGATGAATCTACGCACAGGCAGGGACCAGAGCCGACCGACTCTCTCCCCTAAAAGGCGGAGGCAGAATTGACCAACCATTTCTCCAAAAACATAGATGACTGACTGCGAACCTCGAGCTGAGGACCCAGTTTGATGAGAAACAAGGTGTTCCTCCAGAAAGCCTGTAAGCACTTCATTTTCTAACCACCGGAGACCCTGAACGAATCACTCTACAAGGACGACCATTGCCAGCTGTAGACCAGAGACCTTAATCAGCATGCATGCTGGGAAGAGAATGTGCTGAAGAACCACCATCGAGAGCAAAGACTCTGATGTTGGGACAGTTAAAGGTAGATATTAGCTTGTCATTAACCAGTTGTATTTAGTACATATTTCATGATAGTTCTTCTTATAAATAAATAGTGTTTAAACTTACAAACCTGGTGAGTGTGATTATTGGGCAGCCAAGAGCCAAAGACTTTGGGTATTTTTGGAAGAGTGATTGGTTAATTTACTTGCTTTGTGACGCCAGGGCCTGTGGGACTGGAATTGACCGGACACTTGCCCAGGGAGTCATTACACAATTCACCCTAAACCTTCGCATCCCAACTCATCCCAAAATCTCACATCCCAACTCATCACAAACCCTCGCAACCCAAATAATCCCAAACACTCGCATCCAAACTGATCCCAAATCATCACATCCCAAAACAACCCAGACCCTTGCATCCCAACTCATCCCAAACCCTCACATCCCAACTCATGCCAAAGCCTCCCACCTGGGTTCATCCTAAATCCTCCAAACCTAAATCATCCCTAATCCCAGATTCCCAGCTCGTCCTGAACCCTCACATTCAAATTCATCCGAAACCCAATTCCCAACTCATCCCCCTATCCTGATTTCAAATTCTTCCCAGATCCTCGAATACCAACTCATCTCAAAAACTGACATCCCACCCGATCCCAAACACCGGGTATTGCACTTCAACGCAAACCCTCAATCCCAACTCATCCCAAACCCTCGCATCCCAACTCATCCCAAACCCACAATCCCAACTCATCCCAAACCCTCGCATCCCAACTCATCCCAAACCCTCACATCCCAACTCATCCCAAAACCTTGCATCCCAACTCATCCCAAACCCTCACATCCCAACTCATCCCAAACACTCACATCCCAACTCATCCCAAACCTTCACATCCCAACTCATCCCAAACCCTCGCATCCCAACTCAACCCAAACCCTCAATCCCAACTCATCCCAAACCCTCGCATCCCAACTCATCCCAAACCCTCGCATCCCAACTGATCCCAAACCCTCGCATCCCAACTGATCCCAAACCCTCGCATCCCAACTGATCCCAAACCCTCGCATCCCAACTCATCCCAAACTCTCACATCCCAACTCATCCCAAACCCTCGCATCCCAACTCATCCCAAACCCTCACATCCCAACTCATCCCAAACCCTCACATCCCAACACATCCCAAATCCTCACATCCCAACTCATCCCAAACCCTCACATCCCAACTCATCCCAAACCCTCGCATCCCAACTCATCCCAAATCCTCACATTGCAACACATCCCAAACCCTTACATCCCAACTCATCCCAAACCCTCACATCCCAACTCATCCCAAACCCTCACATCCCAACTCATCCCAAACCCTCACATCCCAACTCATCCCAAACCCTCACATCCCAACTCATCCCAAATCCTCACATCCCAACTCACCCCAAACCCTCACATCCCAACTCATCCCAAATCCTCACATCCCAACTCATCCCAAACCCTCGCATCCCAACTCAACCCAAACCCTCGCATCCCAACTCATCCCAAACCCTCGCATCCCAACTCATCCCAAACCCTCGCATCCCAACTAATCCCAAACCCTCACATCCCAACACAGCCCAAATCCTCACATCCCAACTCATCCCAAACCCTCGCATCCCAACACATCCCAAATCCTCACATCCCAACTCATCCCAAACCCTCACATCCCAACTCATCCCAAACCCTCGCATCCCAACTCATCCCAAACCCTCGCATCCCAACTCATCCCAAATCCTCACATCCCAACTCATCCCAAACCCTCGCATCCCAACTCATCCCAAATCCTCACATCCCAACTCACCCCAAACCCTCACATCCCAACTCATCCCAAACCCTCGCATCCCAACTCAACCCAAACCCTCGCATCCCAACTCATCCCAAACCCTCGCATCCCAACTCATCCCAAACCCTCACATCCCAACTAATCCCAAACCCTCACATCCCAACACAGCCCAAATCCTCACATCCCAACTCATCCCAAACCCTCACATCCCAACTCATCCCAAACGGTCGCATCCCAACTCATCCCAAACCCTCGAATCCCAACTCATCCCAAATCATCACATTGCAACACATCCCAAACCCTCACATCCCAACTCATCCCAAACCCTCACATCCCAACTCATCCCAAACCCTCACATCCCAACTCATCCCAAACACTCGAATCCCAACTCATCCCAAACCCTCACATCCCAACTCATACCAAACCCTCGCATCCCAACTCATCCCAAACCCTCGCATCCCAACTCATCCCAAACCCTCGCATCCCAACTCAACCCAAACCCTCGCATCCCAACTCATCCCAAATCCTCACATCCCAACTCATCCCAAACCCTCATATCCCAACTCATCCCAAACCCTCACATCCCAACTCACCCTAAACCCTCGCATCCCAACTGATCCCAAACCCTCACATCCCAACTCATCCCAAACCCTCGCATCCCAACTCATCCCAAACCCTCCCATCCCAACTCATCCCAAACCCTCAATCCCAACTCATCCCAAACCCTCGCATCCCAACTCATCCCAAATCCTTGCATACAAACTCATCCCAAACCCTCGCATCCCAACTCATCCCAAATCCTCGCATCCCAACTCATCCCAAACCCTCGCATCCCAACTCATCCCAAACCCTCCCATCACAACTCATCCCAAACCCTCGCATCCGAACTCATCCCAAACCCTCACATCCCAACTCATCCCAAACCCTCGCATCCCAACTCATCCCAAATCCTCACATCTCAACCCGTCCTGAAAACTCAGATTCCAATTCATCCGAAATAGTTGCATCTCAACTCATCCCAAACCATCGATTCCCAATTCATCCCAAAGCCTCCCATGCCCTCGCATTCCAACTCATCCTCAACCCTCGCATTCCAACAATTAATCCCAACTACTCACATTCCAACTAATCCTAAACCCTCGCATTCCAGCTCTACCCGAACATGCGCTTCCCAACTCATCCCAAACCCTCAATTCCCAACACATCCCAATCCCTCACATCCCAACTCATCCCAAACCCTCGCATCCCAACTCATCCTCAACCCTCGCATCCCAACACATCCCAATCCCTCACATCCCAACTCATCCCAAACCCTCAATTCCCAACACATCCCAATCCCTCACATCCCAACTCATCCCAAACTCTCGCATCCCAACTCATCCCAAACCCTCGCATCCTAACTCATCCCAAACCCTCGCATCCCAACTCATCCCAAACCCTCGCATCCCAACACATCCCAAACCCTCACTTTGCAACACATCCCAAATCCTTGCATCCCAACTCACCAAACTCTCACATCCCAACTCATCCCAAACCCTCACATCCCAACTCATCCCAAACCATCGATTCCCAATTCATCCCAAAGCCTCGCATCCCAACTCATCCCAAACCCTCAATTCCCAAAAGATCCCAATCCCTCACATCCCAACTCATCCCAAACCCTCGCATCCCAACTCATCCCAAACCCTCGCATCCCAACTCATCCCAAACCCTCGCATCCCAACTCATCCCAAACCCTCGCATCCCAACTCATCCCAAACCCTCGCATCCCAACACATCCCAAACCCTCGCATCCCAACTCATCCCAAACCCTCACATCCCAACTCGTCCCAAACCCTCGCATCCCAACTCATCCCAAACCCTCGCATCCCAACTCATCCCAAACCCTCGCATCCCAACTCATCCCAAACCCTCGCATCCCAACTCATCCCAAACCCTCATTTCCCAAAAGATCCCAATCCCTCACATCCCAACTCATCCCAAACCCTCACATCCCAACTCATCCCAAACCCTCGCATCCCAACTCATCCCAACCCCTCACATCCCAACTCATCCCAAACCCTCACATCCCAACTCATCCCAAACCCTCGCATCCCAAACCCTCACATTGTAACACATCCCAAATCCTTGCATCCCAACTCATCCCAAATCCTCGCATCCCAACACATCCCAAACCCTCACATTGCAACACATCCCAAATCCTTGCATCCCAACTCATCCCAAATCCTCGCATCCCAACTCATCCCAAACCCTCGCATCCTAACTCATCCCAAACCCTCATATCCCAACTCATCCCAAACCCTCATATCCCAACTCATCCCAAACCCTCATATCCCAACTCATCCCAAATCCTCACATCCCAACTCATCCCAAACCATCGATTCCCAATTCATCCCAAAGCCTCCCATGCCCTAGCATTCCAACTCATCCTCAACCCTCGCATTCCAACAATTAATCCCAACTACTCACATTCCAACTAATCCTAAACCCTCGCATTCCACCTCTACCCGAACATGCGCTTCCCAACTCATCCCAAACCCTCAATTCCCAACACATCCCAATCCCTCACATCCCAACTCATCCCAAACCCTCGCATCCCAACTCATCCTCAACCCTCGCATCCCAACACATCCCAATCCCTCACATCCCAACTCATCCCAAACCCTCGCATCCCAACTCATCCCAAACCCTCCCATCACAACTCATCCCAAACCCTCGCATCCGAACTCATCCCAAACCCTCAATCCCAACTCATCCCAAATCCTCACATCTCAACCCGTCCTGAAAACTCAGATTCCAATTCATCCGAAATAGTTGCATCTCAACTCATCCCAAACCATCGATTCCCAATTCATCCCAAAGCCTCCCATGCCCTCGCATTCCAACTCATCCTCAACCCTCGCATTCCAACAATTAATCCCAACTACTAACATTCCAACTAATCCTAAACCCTCGCATTCCACCTCTACCCGAACATGCGCTTCCCAACTCATCCCAAACCCTCAATTCCCAACACATCCCAATCCCTCACATCCCAACTCATCCCAAACCCTCGCATCCCAACTCATCCTCAACCCTCGCATCCCAACATCCCAATCCCTCACATCCCAACTCATCCCAAACCCTCAATTCCCAACACATCCCAATCCCTCACATCCCAACTCATCCCAAACTCTCGCATCCCAACTCATCCCAAACCCTCGCATCCTAACTCATCCCAAACCCTCACATCCCAACTCATCCCAAACCCTCGCATCCCAACACATCCCAAACCCTCGCATCCCAACTCAATCCAAACCCTCGCATCCCAACTCATCCCAAACCCTCACATCCCAACTCATCCCAAACCATCGATTCCCAATTCATCCCAAAGCCTCCCATGCCCTCGCATTCCAACTCATCCTCAACCCTCGCATTCCAACAATTAATCCCAACTACTCACATTCCAACTAATCCTAAACCCTCGCATTCCAGCTCTACCCGAACATGCGCTTCCCAACTCATCCCAAACTCTCAATTCCCAACACATCCCAATCCCTCACATCCCAACTCATCCCAAACCCTCACATCCCAACTCATCCCAAACCCTCACATCCCAACTCATCCCAAACCCTCACATTGCAACACATCCCTATCGCTCGTATCCTAACTCATCCCAATCTCTTGCATTGCATCTCATCCTGAACTCTTGCATTCCAACTAATTCCCCCCAAATACTCATACCCAAACCCACCCCAAACCCTCACATTGCAACACATCCCGATCGCTCATATCCTAACTCATCCCAAACCCTCGCATCCCAACTCATCCCAAACCCTCACATCCCAACTCATCCCAAACCCTCGCATCCCAACTAATCCCAAACTCTCACATCCCAACTCAACCCAAACCCTCGCCTCCCAACTCATCCCAAATCCTCGCATCCCAACACATCACAAACCCTCACATTGCAACACATCCCAAATCCTTGCAACCCAACTCCCCAAACCCTCACATCCCAACACATCCCAAACCCTCGCATCCCAACACATCCCAAACCCCCACATTGCAACACATCCCTATCGCTCATATCCCAACTCATCCCAATCTCTTGCATTGCAACTCATCCTGAACTCTTGCTTTCCAACTAATTCATCCCAAATACTCATACCCAAACCCACCCCAAACCCTCACATCCCAACTCATCCCAAACCCTCGCATCCCAACTCATCCCTAACCCTCACATCCAAACTCATCCCAAACCCTCACATCCCAACTCATCCCAAACCCTCACATCCCAACTAATCCCAAACCCTCGCATCCCAACTCATCCCAAACCCTCAATCCCAACTCATCCCAAACCCTCGCATCCCAACTCATCCCAAACCCACAATCCCAACTCATCCCAAACCCTCGCATCCCAACTCATCCCAAACCCTCACATCCCAACTCATCCCAAAACCTTGCATCCCAACTCATCCCAAACCCTCACATCCCAACTCATCCCAAACACTCACATCCCAACTCATCCCAAACCTTCACATCCCAACTCATCCCAAACCCTCGCATCCCAACTCAACCCAAACCCTCAATCCCAACTCATCCCAAACCCTCGCATCCCAACTCATCCCAAACCCTCGCATCCCAACTGATCCCAAACCCTCGCATCCCAACTGATCCCAAACCCTCGCATCCCAACTGATCCCAAACCCTCGCATCCCAACTCATCCCAAACTCTCACATCCCAACTCATCCCAAACCCTCGCATCCCAACTCATCCCAAACCCTCACATCCCAACTCATCCCAAACCCTCACATCCCAACACATCCCAAATCCTCACATCCCAACTCATCCCAAACCCTCACATCCCAACTCATCCCAAACCCTCGCATCCCAACTCATCCCAAATCCTCACATTGCAACACATCCCAAACCCTCACATCCCAACTCATCCCAAACCCTCACATCCCAACTCATCCCAAACCCTCACATCCCAACTCATCCCAAACCCTCACATCCCAACTCATCCCAAATCCTCACATCCCAACTCACCCCAAACCCTCACATCCCAACTCATCCCAAATCCTCACATCCCAACTCATCCCAAACCCTCGCATCCCAACTCAACCCAAACCCTCGCATCCCAACTCATCCCAAACCCTCGCATCCCAACTCATCCCAAACCCTCGCATCCCAACTAATCCCAAACCCTCACATCCCAACACAGCCCAAATCCTCACATCCCAACTCATCCCAAACCCTCGCATCCCAACACATCCCAAATCCTCACATCCCAACTCATCCCAAACCCTCACATCCCAACTCATCCCAAACCCTCGCATCCCAACTCATCCCAAACCCTCGCATCCCAACTCCTCCCAAATCCTCACATCCCAACTCATCCCAAACCCTCGCATCCCAACTCATCCCAAATCCTCACATCCCAACTCACCCCAAACCCTCACATCCCAACTCATCCCAAACCCTCGCATCCCAACTCAACCCAAACCCTCGCATCCCAACTCATCCCAAACCCTCGCATCCCAACTCATCCCAAATCCTCACATCCCAACTAATCCCAAACCCTCACATCCCAACACAGCCCAAATCCTCACATCCCAACTCATCCCAAACCCTCACATCCCAACTCATCCCAAACGGTCGCATCCCAACTCATCCCAAACCCTCGAATCCCAACTCATCCCAAATCATCACATTGCAACACATCCCAAACCCTCACATCCCAACTCATCCCAAACCCTCACATCCCAACTCATCCCAAACCCTCACATCCCAACTCATCCCAAACACTCGAATCCCAACTCATCCCAAACCCTCACATCCCAACTCATACCAAACCCTCGCATCCCAACTCATCCCAAACCCTCGCATCCCAACTCATCCCAAACCCTCGCATCCCAACTCAACCCAAACCCTCGCATCCCAACTCATCCCAAATCCTCACATCCCAACTCATCCCAAACCCTCATATCCCAACTCATCCCAAACCCTCACATCCCAACTCACCCTAAACCCTCGCATCCCAACTGATCCCAAACCCTCACATCCCAACTCATCCCAAACCCTCGCATCCCAACTCATCCCAAACCCTCCCATCCCAACTCATCCCAAACCCTCAATCCCAACTCATCCCCAACCCTCGCATCCCAACTCATCCCAAATCCTTGCATACAAACTCATCCCAAACCCTCGCATCCCAACTCATCCCAAATCCTCGCATCCCAACTCATCCCAAACCCTCGCATCCCAACTCATCCCAAACCCTCCCATCACAACTCATCCCAAACCCTCGCATCCGAACTCATCCCAAACCCTCACATCCCAACTCATCCCAAACCCTCGCATCCCAACTCATCCCAAATCCTCACATCTCAACCCGTCCTGAAAACTCAGATTCCAATTCATCCGAAATAGTTGCATCTCAACTCATCCCAAACCATCGATTCCCAATTCATCCCAAAGCCTCCCATGCCCTCGCATTCCAACTCATCCTCAACCCTCGCATTCCAACAATTAATCCCAACTACTCACATTCCAACTAATCCTAAACCCTCGCATTCCAGCTCTACCCGAACATGCGCTTCCCAACTCATCCCAAACCCTCAATTCCCAACACATCCCAATCCCTCACATCCCAACTCATCCCAAACCCTCGCATCCCAACTCATCCTCAACCCTCGCATCCCAACACATCCCAATCCCTCACATCCCAACTCATCCCAAACCCTCAATTCCCAACACATCCCAATCCCTCACATCCCAACTCATCCCAAACTCTCGCATCCCAACTCATCCCAAACCCTCGCATCCTAACTCATCCCAAACCCTCGCATCCCAACTCATCCCAAACCCTCGCATCCCAACACATCCCAAACCCTCACTTTGCAACACATCCCAAATCCTTGCATCCCAACTCACCAAACTCTCACATCCCAACTCATCCCAAACCCTCACATCCCAACTCATCCCAAACCATCGATTCCCAATTCATCCCAAAGCCTCGCATCCCAACTCATCCCAAACCCTCAATTCCCAAAAGATCCCAATCCCTCACATCCCAACTCATCCCAAACCCTCGCATCCCAACTCATCCCAAACCCTCGCATCCCAACTCATCCCAAACCCTCGCATCCCAACTCATCCCAAACCCTCGCATCCCAACACATCCCAAACCCTCGCATCCCAACTCATCCCAAACCCTCACATCCCAACTCGTCCCAAACCCTCGCATCCCAACTCATCCCAAACCCTCGCATCCCAACTCATCCCAAACCCTCGCATCCCAACTCATCCCAAACCCTCGCATCCCAACTCATCCCAAACCCTCATTTCCCAAAAGATCCCAATCCCTCACATCCCAACTCATCCCAAACCCTCACATCTCAACTCATCCCAAACCCTCGCATCCCAACTCATCCCAACCCCTCACATCCCAACTCATCCCAAACCCTCACATCCCAACTCATCCCAAACCCTCGCATCCCAAACCCTCACATTGCAACACATCCCAAATCCTTGCATCCCAACTCATCCCAAATCCTCGCATCCCAACACATCCCAAACCCTCACATTGCAACACATCCCAAATCCTTGCATCCCAACTCATCCCAAATCCTCGCATCCCAACTCATCCCAAACCCTCGCATCCTAACTCATCCCAAACCCTCATATCCCAACTCATCCCAAACCCTCATATCCCAACTCATCCCAAACCCTCATATCCCAACTCATCCCAAATCCTCACATCCCAACTCATCCCAAACCATCGATTCCCAATTCATCCCAAAGCCTCCCATGCCCTAGCATTCCAACTCATCCTCAACCCTCGCATTCCAACAATTAATCCCAACTACTCACATTCCAACTAATCCTAAACCCTCGCATTCCACCTCTACCCGAACATGCGCTTCCCAACTCATCCCAAACCCTCAATTCCCAACACATCCCAATCCCTCACATCCCAACTCATCCCAAACCCTCGCATCCCAACTCATCCTCAACCCTCGCATCCCAACACATCCCAATCCCTCACATCCCAACTCATCCCAAACCCTCGCATCCCAACTCATCCCAAACCCTCCCATCACAACTCATCCCAAACCCTCGCATCCGAACTCATCCCAAACCCTCAATCCCAACTCATCCCAAATCCTCACATCTCAACCCGTCCTGAAAACTCAGATTCCAATTCATCCGAAATAGTTGCATCTCAACTCATCCCAAACCATCGATTCCCAATTCATCCCAAAGCCTCCCATGCCCTCGCATTCCAACTCATCCTCAACCCTCGCATTCCAACAATTAATCCCAACTACTCACATTCCAACTAATCCTAAACCCTCGCATTCCACCTCTACCCGAACATGCGCTTCCCAACTCATCCCAAACCCTCAATTCCCAACACATCCCAATCCCTCACATCCCAACTCATCCCAAACCCTCGCATCCCAACTCATCCTCAACCCTCGCATCCCAACATCCCAATCCCTCACATCCCAACTCATCCCAAACCCTCAATTCCCAACACATCCCAATCCCTCACATCCCAACTCATCCCAAACTCTCGCATCCCAACTCATCCCAAACCCTCGCATCCTAACTCATCCCAAACCCTCACATCCCAACTCATCCCAAACCCTCGCATCCCAACACATCCCAAACCCTCGCATCCCAACTCATCCCAAACCCTCGCATCCCAACTCATCCCAAACCCTCACATCCCAACTCATCCCAAACCATCGATTCCCAATTCATCCCAAAGCCTCCCATGCCCTCGCATTCCAACTCATCCTCAACCCTCGCATTCCAACAATTAATCCCAACTACTCACATTCCAACTAATCCTAAACCCTTGCATTCCAGCTCTACCCGAACATGCGCTTCCCAACTCATCCCAAACTCTCAATTCCCAACACATCCCAATCCCTCACATCCCAACTCATCCCAAACCCTCACATCCCAACTCATCCCAAACCCTCACATCCCAACTCATCCCAAACCCTCACATTGCAACACATCCCTATCGCTCGTATCCTAACTCATCCCAATCTCTTGCATTGCATCTCATCCTGAACTCTTGCATTCCAACTAATTCCCCCCAAATACTCATACCCAAACCCACCCCAAACCCTCACATTGCAACACATCCCGATCGCTCATATCCTAACTCATCCCAAACCCTCGCATCCCAACTCATCCCAACTCATCCCAAACCCTCGCATCCCAACTAATCCCAAACTCTCACATCCCAACTCATCCCAAACCCTCAAATCCCAACTCAACCCAAACCCTCGCCTCCCAACTCATCCCAAATCCTCGCATCCCAACACATCACAAACCCTCACATTGCAACACATCCCAAATCCTTGCAACCCAACTCCCCAAACCCTCACATCCCAACACATCCCAAACCCTCGCATCCCAACACATCCCAAACCCCCACATTGCAACACATCCCTATCGCTCATATCCCAACTCATCCCAATCTCTTGCATTGCAACTCATCCTGAACTCTTGCTTTCCAACTAATTCATCCCAAATACTCATACCCAAACCCACCCCAAACCCTCACATCCCAACTCATCCCTAACCCTCACATCCAAACTCATCCCAAACCCTCACATCCCAACTCATCCCAAACCCTCACATCCCAACTCATCCCAAACCCTCACATCCCAACTCATCCCAAACCCTCGCATCCCAACTCATCCCAAACCCTCACATCCCAACTCATCCCAAACCCTTGCATCCCAACTCATCCCAAACCCTCGCATCCCAACTCATCCCAAACCCTCACATCCCAACTCGTCCCAAACCCTCGCATCCCAACTGATCCCAAACCCTCGCATCCCAACTCATCCCAAACCCTCGCATCCCAACTCATCCCAAACCCTTGCATCCCAACTCATCCCAAACCCTCACATCCCAACTCATCCCAAACCCTCACATTGCAACACATCCCAAACCCTCACAATCCCAACTCATCCCAAACCCTCAAATCCCAACTCAACCCAAACCCTCGCCTCCCAACTCATCCCAAACCTCGCATCCCAACTCATCCCAAACCCTCACATCCCAACTCATCCCAAACCCTCGCATCCCAACTCATCCCAAACCCTCGCATCCCAACTCATCCCAAACCCTCGCATCACAACTCATCCCAAACCCTCACATCCCAACTCATCCCAAACCCTCGCATCCCAACTCATCCCAAACCCTCGCATCCCAACTCATCCCAAACCCTCGCATCCCAACACATCCCAAACCCTCGCATCACAACTCATCCCAAACCCTCACATCCCAACTCATCCCAAACCCTCACATTGCAACACATCCCAAACCCTCGCATCCCAACTCATCCCAAACCCTCACATCCCAACTCATCCCAAACCCTCACATCCCAACTCATCCCAAACCCTCACATCCCAACTCATCCCAAACCCTCACATTGCAACACATCCCTATCGCTCATATCCTAACTCATCCCAATCTCTTGCATTGCATCTCATCCTGAACTCTTGCATTCCAACTAATTCCTCCCAAATACTCATACCCAAACCCACCCCAAACCCTCACATTGCAACACATCCCGATCGCTCATATCGTAACTCATCCCAAACCCTCGCATCCCAACTCATCCCAAACCCTCACATCCCAACTCATCCCAAACCCTCGCATCCCAACTAATCCCAAACTCTCACATCCCAACTCATCCCAAACCCTCGCATCCCAACTCATCCCAAACTCTCACATCCCAACTCATCCCAAACCCTCGCATCCCAACTCATCCCAAACCCTTGCATCCCAACTCATCCCAAACCCTCGCATCCCAACTCAACCCAAACCCTCGCATCCCAACTCATCCCAAACCCTCGCATCCCAACTCATCCCAAACCCTCACATCCCAACTCATCCCAAATCCTTGCATCCCAACTCATCCCAAACCCTCGCATCCCAACGCCTCACATCCCAACTCATCCCAAATCCTCGCATCCCAACTCATCCCAAACCCTCGCATCCCAACTCATCCCAAACCCTCGCATCCCAACTCATCCCAAACCCTCGCATCCCAACTCATCCCAAACCCTCGCATCCCAACTCATCCCAAACCCTCAATTCCCAAAAGATCCCAATCCCTCACATCCCAACTCATCCCAAACCCTCACATCCCAACTCATCCCAAACCCTCGCATCCCAACTCATCCCAAACCCTCGGATCCCAACCCCTCACATCCCAACTCATCCCAAATCCTCGCATCCCAACTCATCCCAAACCCTCGCATCCCAAACCCTCACATTGCAACACATCCCAAATCCTTGCATCCCAACTCATCCCAAATCCTCGCATCCCAACACATCCCAAACCCTCACATTGCAACACATCCCAAATCCTTGCATCCCAAATCCCCAAACCCTCACATCCCAACTCATCCCAAACCATAGATTCCCAATTCATCCCAAAGCCTCCCATGCCCTCGCATTCCAACTCATCCTCAACCCTCGCATTCCAACAATTAATCCCAACTACTCACATTCCAACTAATCCTAAACACTCGCATTCCAGCTCTACCCGAACATGCGCTTCCCAACTCATCCCAAACCCTCACATCCCAACTCATCCCAAACCCTCACATTGCAACACATCCCAAACCCTCACAATCCGAACTCATCCCAAACCCTCAAATCCCAACTCAACCCAAACCCTCGCCTCCCAACTCATCCCAAACCCTCGCATCCCAACTCATCCCAAACCCTCGCATCCCAACTCATCCCAAACCCTCACATCCCAACTTATCCCAAACCCTCGCATCCCAACACATCCCAAACCCTCGCATCACAACTCATCCCAAACCCTCACATCCCAACTCATCCCAAACCCTCGCATCCCAACTCATCCCAAACCCTCGCATCCCAACTCATCCCAAACCCTCGCATCCCAACACATCCCAAACCCTCGCATCCCAACTCATCCCAAACCCTCACATCCCAACTCATCCCAAACCCTCACATTGCAACACATCCCTATCGCTCATATCCTAACTCATCCCAATCTCTTGCATTGCATCTCATCCTGAACTCTTGCATTCCAACTAATTCATCCCAAATACTCATACCCAAACCCACCCCAAACCCTCACATCCCAACTCATCCCAAACCCTCACATCCCAACTCATCCCAAACCCTCACATTGCAACACATCCCTATCGCTCATATCCTAACTCATCCCAATCTCTTGCATTGCATCTCATCCTGAACTCTTGCATTCCAACTAATTCCTCCCAAATACTCATACCCAAACCCACCCCAAACCCTCACATCCCAACTCATCCCAAACCCTCGCAACCCAACTCATCCCAAACCCTCGCATCCCAACTCATCCCAAACCCACGCATCCCAACTCATCCCAAACCCTCACATCCCAACTCAACCCAAACCCTTGCATCCCAACTAATCCCAAACTCTCACATCCCAACTCATCCCAAACCCTCGCATCCCAACTCATCCCAAACTCTCACATCCCAACTCATCCCAAACCCTCGCATCCCAACTCATCCCAAACCCTTGCATCCCAACTCATCCCAAACCCTCGCATCCCAACTCATCCCAAACCCTCGCATCCCAACTCATCCCAAACCCTCGCATCCCAACTCAACACAAACCCTCGCATCCCAACTCATCCCAAACCCTCGCATCCCAACTCATCCCAAACCCTCACATCCCAACTCATCCCAAATCCTTGCATCCCAACTCATCCCAAACCCTCGCATCCCAACCCCTCACATCCCAACTCATCCCAAATCCTCGCATCCCAACTCATCCCAAATCCTCGCATCCTAACTCATCCCAAACCCTCGCATCCCAAACCCTCACATTGCAACACATCCCAAATCCTTGCATCCCAACTCATCCCAAATCCTCGCATCCCAACTCATCCCAAACCCTCGCATCCTAACTCATCCCAAACCCTCACATCCCAACTCATCCCAAATCCTCGCATCCCAACACATCCCAAACCCTCACATTGCAACACATCCCAAATCCTTGCATCCCAAATCCCCAAACCTTTACATCCCAACTCATCCCAAACCATCGATTCCCAATTCATCCCAAAGCCTCCCATGCCCTCGCATTCCAACTCATCCTCAACCCTCGCATTCCAACAATTAATCCCAACTACTCACATTCCAACTAATCCTAAACCCTCGCATTCCAACTCTTCCCAAACCCTCGCATCCCAACTCATCCCAAACCCTCAATTCCCAACACATCCCAATCCCTCACATCCCAACTCATCCCAAACCCTCAATTCCCAACACATCCCTATCGCTCATATCCCAACTCATCCCAAACACTCACATCCCAACTCATCCCAAACCCTCAATTCCCAACACATCCCTATCGCTCATATCCCAACTCATCCCAAACCCTCACATCCCAACTCATCCCAAACCCTCACATCCCAACTCATCCCAAACCCTCGCATCCCAACTCATCCCAAACCCTCACATCCCAACTCATCCCAAACCCTCGCATCCCAACTCATCCCAAACCCTCACATCCCAACTCATCCCAAACCCTCACATCCCAACTCATCCCAAACCCTCACATCCCAACTCGTCCCAAACCCTCGCATCCCAACTGATCCCAAACCCTCGCATCCCAACTCACGCCAAACCCTCGCATCCCAACTCATCCCAAACCCTCGCATCCCAACTCATCCCAAACCCTCACATCCCAACTCATCCCAAACCCTCGCATCCCAACTCATCCCAAACCCTCACATCCCAACACATCCCAAACCCTCGCATCCCAACTCATCCCAAACCCTCACATCCCAACTCATCCCAAACCCTCGCATCCCAACTCATCCCAAACCCTCGCATCCCAACTCATCCCAAACCCTCATATCCCAACTCATCCCAAACCCTCACATCCCAACTCATCCCAAACCCTCGCATCCCAACTCATCCCAAACCCTCACATCCCAACTCATCCCAAACCCTCATATCCCAACTCATCCAAAACCCTTGCATCCCAACTCATCCCAAACCCTCGCATCCCAACTCATCCCAAACCCTCACATCCCAACTCATCCCAAACCCTCGCATCCCAACTCATCCCAAACCCTCGCATCCCAACTCATCCCAAACCCTCCCATCCCAACTCATCCCAAACCCTCGCATCACAACTCATCCCAAACCCTCACATCCCAACTCATCCCAAACCCTCACATCCCAACTCGTCCCAAACCCTCACATCTCAACTCATCCCAAACCCTCACATCTCAACTCATCCCAAACCCTCACATTGCAACACATCCCTATCGCTCATATCCTAACTCATCCCAATCTCTTGCATTGCATCTCATCCTGAACTCTTGCATTCCAACTAATTCCTCCCAAATACTCATACCCAAACCCACCCCAAACCCTCACATTGCAACACATCCCTATCGCTCATATCCTAACTCATCCCAAACCCTCACATCCCAACTCATCCCAAACCCTCACATCCCAACTCATCCCAAACCCTCGCAACCCAACTCATCCCAAACCCTCGCAACCCAACTCATCCCAAACTCTCACATCCCCACTCATCCCAAACCCTCACATTGCAACACATCCCAAACCCTCACATCCCAACTCATCCCAAACCCTCAAATCCCAACTCAACCCAAACCCTCGCCTCCCAACTCATCCCAAATCCTCGCATCCCAACACATCCCAAACCCTCACATTGCAACACATCCCTATCGCTCATATCCCAACTCATCCCAATCTCTTGCATTGCAACTCATCCTGAACTCTTGCATTCCAACTAATTCATCCCAAATACTCATACCCAAACCCACCCCAAACCCTCACATCCCAACTCATCCCAAACCCTCGCATCCCAACTCATCCCAAACCCTCGCATCCCAACTCATCCCAAACCCTCACATCCCAACTCATCCCAAACCCTCGCATCCCAACACATCCCAAACCCTCACATCCCAACTCATCCCAAACCCTCGCATCCCAACTCATCCCAAACCCTCGCATCCCAACTCATCCCAAACCCTCACATCCCAACTCGTCCCAAACCCTCGCATCCCAACTGATCCCCAACCCTCGCATCCCAACTCATCCCAAACCCTCGCATCCCAACTCATCCCAAATCCTCACATCCCAACTGATCCCAAACCCTCGCATCCCAACTGATCCCAAACCCTCGCATCCCAACTCATCCCAAACCCTCGCATCCCAACACATCCCAAACCCTCGCATCACAACTCATCCCAAACCCTCACATCCCAACTCATCCCAAACCCTCACATCCCAACTCATCCCAAACCCTCACATCCGAACTCATCCCAAACCCTCACATTGCAACACATCCCTATCGCTCATATCCTAACTAATCCCAATCTCTTGCATTGCATCTCATCCTGAACTCTTGCATTCCAACTAATTCCTCCCAAATACTCATACCCAAACCCACCCCAAACCCTCACATCCCAACTCATCCTCAACCCTTGCTTCCCAACTCAACCTAAACCCTCGCATTCCAACTAATTCATCCCAAACACTTGCGTCTGAACTCATTCCCAAACCCATGCATCCCGACTCACTCAAAGTCATCCAACCCAACTCATCCCACCAAACCTTTGCAACCCAACACACCTGAAACCTTCCATCCCAATTCATCCCAAACCCTTGCATGAAAACACATCCCCAAAGTTCATATCCCAACTCACCCCAAACCCTCGTCCCGCGACTTATCCCAAATCCGAGAATTCCAACTCATCCCAAACCTTCGCAACCCAACTCACCTGAAACCCTCCATCCCAACTCATCCTAAACCCTTGCATGAAAACACATCCCCAATGTTCACATTCCAACGCATCCCAAACCCTCGTCCCACGACTTATCCCAAATCCGAGAATTCCAACTGGTCGTATCACATCTCGGTCCAAACCGCCAATTCCCAACTCATCCCAAACCCTTGCAACTAATCCTCAATCCTCACATCCCAACTCATTCTCATCCCATACATTCCAACTAATTCATCTCAACCACTCACATCTCAGCTCATCCTGAACCTTGTATCCCAACTCATCCCAAACCCTCGCATCCCAACTCATGCCAAACACCCGATTCCCAACAGATTCCAAATCCCCAATTCCCAACCCAACCTAGCTCCTCCAATCAACATAACTCAAGTCAATGCCAACTCTCCCACAAACCCAAATCATTTAAATCCAAACATAACAGGTTTGGGGCTGGTTTAGCACAGGGCTAAAGAGCTGGCATTTAAAGCAGACCAAGGCAGGCCAGCAGCACGGTTCAATTCCCGTACCAGCCTCCCCGAACAGACGCCGGAATGTGGCGACTAGGGGCTTTTCACAGTAACCTCATTTGAAGCCTACTTGTGACAATAAACGATTTTCATTTTCACAACCTTGTTTACTCCCACCTCAATCAGGCTAAACATTAACCTAATGGAACCACTCCAATCCCTTAAACACATCCTCTGATCTAGCCCCAATTACAGCACAGCACAGGTACAGCACGGGGTTAGATACAGAGCAAAGCTCCCTCTACACTGTCCCCATCAAACACTCCCAGGACAGGTACAGCACGGGGTTAGATACAGAGTAAAGATCCCTCTACACTGTCCCCATCAAACACTCCCAGGACAGGTACAGCACGGGGTTAGATACAGAGTAAAGCTCCCTCTACACTGTCCCCATCAAACACTCCCAGGACTGGTACAGCACGGGGTGAGATACAGAGTAAAGCTCCCTCTACACTGTCCACATCAAACACTCCCAGGACAGGTGCAGCACGGGGTTAGATATAGAATAAAGCTCCCTCTACACTGTCCCCATCAAACACTCCCAGGACAGGGACAGCACGGGGTTAGATACAGAGTAAAGCTCCCTCTACACTGTCCCCATCAAACACTCCCAGGACAGGAACAGCACGGGGTTAGATACAGAGTAAAGCTCCCTCTACACTGTCCCCATCAAACACTCCCAGGACAGGTACAGCACGGGGTTAGATACAGAGTAAAGCTCCCTCTACACTGTCCCCATCAAACACTCCCAGGACAGGTGCAGCACGGGGTTAGATATAGAATAAAGCTCCCTCTACACTGTCCCCATCAAACACTCCCAGGACAGGTACAGCACGGGGTTAGATACAGAGTAAAGCTCCCTCTACACTGTCCCATCAAACACTCCTAGAACAGGTACAGCACAGGATTAGATACAGAGTAAAGCTCCCTCTACACTGTCCCCATCAAACACTCCCAGGACAGGTACAGCACAGGATTAGATACAGTGTAAAGCTCCCTCTACACGCTGGGCAGTACGGTCGCATTGTGGATAGCACAATTGCTTCACAGCTCCAGGGTCCCAGGTTCGATTCCGGCTTGGGTCATTGTCGCCACATTCCGGCGCCTGTTCGGGTACACAGAGGGAGAATTCAGAATGTCCAATTCACCCAACAAGCACGTCTTTCGGGACTTGTGGGAGGAAGCCGGAGCACCCGGAGGAAACCCGCGCAGACACGGGGAGAACGTGCAGACTCCGCGCAGACAGTGACCCAAGCCGGGAATCGAACCCAGGACCCTGGCGCTGTGAAGCAACAGTGCTAACCGCTGTGCTACTGTGCCGGCCCAAGATCGGGTTGTATATAACGGGTAATTGGGAGAGGCACATTCGTCCCAACATTCAGTGCCAATCAGAGCGCAAATCAAACAGGGAGAGGCGCTGGATGCTCTGCAAAGGCAAAAGATAGTTTTTAATTATTCCTGTTATAAATTCCCAGCTCGGCGCCAACGTAAACTAGTCAGGCAGCAACTCTACCAGCTCAGTATTATTCTGGACACTCTGCACTGTCTGTCCCAAACCCTGTCAGCGCCGCACACCGCATGCCCTCTCCCCTACCCTGCCCGTCCCGCCATCTCGACGACCTCCATTTTCTGCATTCACACTTAATGGGCGGGCATTTTGCGAGAATGACGGCCCGTTGTCAACTCCCGAAGGGCCCCAGGACACGATCAAAGGTCTCGCGGCTTCCCTTACCAGCTTCTTTCTTCTGTCGGATTATTTCAATGATTCCATCTTCATCCATTATCGGGTAACGACCTGTAATCACAAAGGTTAGACTGAGCAAAACGGCGGGGGAATGATTTGTACAACACAAGGACAACGCTGCAGGAAGCCCCGTTCGAGCCCCAGCTCTCTGACAGAGATATCCCACCGTGAATAACCAGCCTCGGCTCCACTCAACATTCGGCCAAAGTAAGCGAACGTTCCCCCATTTCATACACTCCCAGGACAGGGACTGCACGGGGTTAGATACAGAGTAAAGCTCCCTCTACACTGTCCCCATCAAACACTCCCAGGACAGGTACAGCACGGGGTTAGATACAGAGTAAAGCTCCCTCTACACTGTCCCCATCAAACACTCCCAGGACAGGTACAGCACGGGGTTAGATACAGAGTAAAGCTCCCTCTACACTGTCCCCATCAAACACTCCCAGGACAGGTACAGCACGGGGTGAGATACAGAGTAAAGCTCCCTCTACACTGTCCCCATCAAACACTCCCAGGACAGGTACAGCACGGGGTTAGATACAGAGTAAAGCTCCCTCTGCACTGTCCCCATCAAACACTCCCAGGACAGGTACAGCATGGGGTTAGATACTGAGTAAAGCTCCCTCTACACTGTCCCCATCAAACACTCCCAGGACAGGGACTGCACGGGGTTAGATACAGAGTAAAGCTCCCTCTACACTGTCCCCATCAAACACTCCCAGGACAGGTACAGCACGGGGTTAGATACAGAGTAAAGCTCCCTCTACACTGTCCCCATCAAACACTCCCAGGACAGGTACAGCACGGGGTTAGATACAGAGTAAAGCTCCCTCTACACTGTCCCCATCAAACACTCCCAGGACAGGTACAGCACGGGGTGAGATACAGAGTAAAGCTCCCTCTACACTGTCCCCATCAAACACTCCCAGGACAGGTACAGCACGGGGTTAGATACAGAGTAAAGCTCCCTCTGCACTGTCCCCATCAAACACTCCCAGGACAGGTACAGCATGGGGTTAGATACTGAGTAAAGCTCCCTCTACACTGTCCCCATCAAACACTCCCAGGACAGGTGCAGCACGGGGTTAGATACAGAGTAAAGCTCCCTCTACACTGTCCCCATCAAACACTCCCAGGACAGGTACAACACGGGGTTAGATACTGAGTAAAGCTCCCTCTACACTGTCCCCATCAAACACTCCCAGGACAGGTGCAGCACGGGGTTAGATACAGAGTAAAGCTCCCTCTACACTGTCCCCATCAAACACTCCCAGGACAGGTACAGCACGAGGTTAGATACAGAGTAAATCTCCCTCTACACTGTCCCCATCAAACACTCCAAGGGCAGGTACAGCACGGGGTTAGATACAGAGTAAAGCACCCTCTACACTGTTCCCATCAAACACTCCCAGGACAGGTACAGCACGGGGTTAGATACAGAGTAAAGCTCCCTCTACACTGCCCCCATCAAACACTCCCAGGACAGGTACAGCACGGGGTTAGATACAGAGTAAATCTCCCTCTACACTGTCCCCATCAAACACTCCCAGGACAGGTACAGCACGGGGTTAGATACAGAGTAAAGCTCCCTCTACACTGTCCCCATCAAACACTCCCAGGACAGGTACAGCACGGGGTTATATACAGAGTAAAGCTCCCTCTACACTGTCCCCATCAAACACTCCCAGGACAGGTACAGCACGGGGTTAGATACAGAGTAAAGCTCCCTCTACACTGTCCCCATCAAACACTCCCAGGACAGGTACAGCACGGGGTTAGATACAGAGTAAAGCTCCCTCTACACTGTCCCCATCAAACACTCCCAGGACAAGTACAGTACGGGGTTAGATACAGAGTAAAGCTCCCTCTACACTGTCCCCATCAGACACTCCCAGGACAGGGACAGCACGGGGTTAGATACAGAGTAAAGCTCCCTCTACACTGTCCCCATCAGACACTCCCAGGACAGGGACAGCACGGGGTTAGATACAGAGTAAAGCTCCCACTACACTCTCCGCATCAAACACTCCCAGGACAGGTACAGCACGGGGTGAGATACAGAGTAAAGCTCCCTCTACACTGTCCCCATCAAACACTCCCAGGGCAGGTACAGCATGGGGTTAGATACAGAGTAAAGCTCCCTCTACACTGTCCCCATCAAACTCTCCCAGGACATGTACAGCACGGGGTTAGATACAGAGTAAAGCTCTCTCTACACTGTCCCCATCAAACACTCCCAGGACAGGGACTGCACGGGGTTAGATACAGAGTAAAGCTCCCTCTACACTGTCCCCATCAAACACCCCCAGGACAGGAACAGCACGGGGTTAGATACAGAGTAAAGCTCCCTCTACACTGTCCCCATCAAACACTCCCAGGACAGGTACAGCACAAGGTTAGATACGGAGTACAGCTCCCTCTACACTGTCCCCATCAAACACTCCCAGGACAGGTACAGCACGGGGTTAGATACAGAGTAAAGCTCCCTCTACACTGTCCCCATTAAACACTCCCAGGACAGGTACAGCACGGGGTTCGATACAGAGTAAAGCTCCCTCTACACTGTTCCCATGAAACACTCCCTGGACAGGTACAGCACGGGGTTCGATACAGAGTAAAGCTCCCTCTACACTGTTCCCATCAAACACTCCCTGGACAGGTACAGCACGAGGTTAGATACGGAGTACAGCTCCCTCTACACTGTCCCCATCAAACACTCCCAGGACAGGTACAGCACGGGGTTAGATACAGAGTAAAGCTCCCTCTACACTGTCCCTATTAAACACTCCCAGGACAGGTACAGCGTGGGGTTAGATACAGAGTAAAACTCCCTCTACATTGTCCCCGTCAAACACTCCCAGGGCAGGTACAGCACGGGGTTAGATACAGAGTAAAGCTCCCTCTACACTGTCCCCATCAAACACTCCCAGGACAGGTACAGCATGGGGTTAGATACAGAGTGAAGCTCCCTCTACACTGTCCACATCAAACACTCCCAGGACAGGTACAGCACGAGGTTAGATACAGAGTAAAGCTCCCTCTACATTGTCCCCGTCAAACACTCCCAGGGCAGGTACAGCACGGGGTTAGATACAGAGTAAAGCTCCCTCTACATTGTCCCCGTCAAACACTCCCAGGGCAGGTACAGCACGGGGTTAGATACAGAGTAAAGCTCCCTCTACACTGTCCACATCAAACTCTCACAGGACAGGTACAGCACGGGGTTAGATACAGAGTAAAGCTCCCTCTACACTGTCCCCATCAAACACTCCCAGGACAGGTACAGCACGAGGTTAGATACAGAGTAAAGCTCCCTCTACACTGTCCCCATCAAACACTCCCAGGACAGGTACAGCACGAGGTTAGATACAGTTTAAAGCTCCCTCTACACTGTCCCCATCAAACACTCCCAGGACAGGTACAGCACGAGGTTAGATACAGAGTAAAGCTCCCTCTACACTGTCCCCATCAAACACTCCCAGGACAGGTACAGCACGGGGTTAGATACAGAGTAAAGCTCCCTCTACACTGTCCCCATCAAACACTCCCAGGACAGGTACAGCACGGGGTTAGATACAGAGTGAAGCTCCCTCTACACTGTCCACATCAAACACTCCCAGGACAGGTACAGCACGTGGTTAGATACAGAGTAAAGCTCCCTCCACACTGTCCCCATCAAACACTCCCAGGACAGGTACAGCACGAGGTTAGATACAGAGTAAAGCTCCCTCTACATTGTCCCCGTCAAACACTCCCAGGACAGGTACAATATGGGGTTAGATACGGAGTACAGCTCCCTCTACACTGTCCCCATCAAACACTCCCAGGACAGGTACAGCACGGGGTTAGATACAGAGTAAAGCTCCCTCTACACTGTCCCCATCAAACACTCCCAGGACAGGTACAGCACGGGGTTAGATACAGAGTAAAGCTCCCTCTACACTGTCCCCATCAAACACTCCCAGGACAGGTACAGCACGGGGTTCGATACAGAGTAAAGCTCCCTCTACACTGTCCCCATCAAACACCCCCAGGACAGGTACAGCACGGGGTTAGATACAGAGTAAAGCTCCCTCTACACTGTCCCCATCAAACACTCCCAGGACAGGTACAGCACGGGGTTCGATACAGAGTAAAGCTCCCTCTACACTGTTCCCATCAAACACTCCCTGGACAGGTACAGCACGAGGTTAGATACGGAGTACAGCTCCCTCTACACTGTCCCCATCAAACACTCCCAGGACAGGTACAGCACGGGGTTAGATACAGAGTAAAGCTCCCTCTACACTGTCCCCATTAAACACTCCCAGGACAGGTACAGCACGGGGTTCGATACAGAGTAAAGCTCCCTCTACACTGTCCCCATCAAACACTCCCTGGACTGGTACAGCACGGGGTTCGATACAGAGTAAAGCTCCCTCTACACTGTTCCCATCAAACACTCCCTGGACAGGTACAGCACGAGGTTAGATACGGAGTACAGCTCCCTCTACACTGTCCCCATCAAACACTCCCAGGACAGGTGCAGCACGGGGTTAGATACAGAGTAAAGCTCCCTCTACACTGTCCCCATCAAACACTCCCAGGACAGGTACAGCACGAGGTTAGATACAGAGTAAATCTCCCTCTACACTGTCCCCATCAAACACTCCAAGGGCAGGTACAGCACGGGGTTAGATACAGAGTAAAGCACCCTCTACACTGTTCCCATCAAACACTCCCAGGACAGGTACAGCACGGGGTTAGATACAGAGTAAAGCTCCCTCTACACTGCCCCCATCAAACACTCCCAGGACAGGTACAGCACGGGGTTAGATACAGAGTAAATCTCCCTCTACACTGTCCCCATCAAACACTCCCAGGACAGGTACAGCACGGGGTTAGATACAGAGTAAAGCTCCCTCTACACTGTCCCCATCAAACACTCCCAGGACAGGTACAGCACGGGGTTATATACAGAGTAAAGCTCCCTCTACACTGTCCCCATCAAACACTCCCAGGACAGGTACAGCACGGGGTTAGATACAGAGTAAAGCTCCCTCTACACTGTCCCCATCAAACACTCCCAGGACAGGTACAGCACGGGGTTAGATACAGAGTAAAGCTCCCTCTACACTGTCCCCATCAAACACTCCCAGGACAAGTACAGTACGGGGTTAGATACAGAGTAAAGCTCCCTCTACACTGTCCCCATCAGACACTCCCAGGACAGGGACAGCACGGGGTTAGATACAGAGTAAAGCTCCCTCTACACTGTCCCCATCAGACACTCCCAGGACAGGGACAGCACGGGGTTAGATACAGAGTAAAGCTCCCACTACACTCTCCCCATCAAACACTCCCAGGACAGGTACAGCACGGGGTGAGATACAGAGTAAAGCTCCCTCTACACTGTCCCCATCAAACACTCCCAGGGCAGGTACAGCATGGGGTTAGATACAGAGTAAAGCTCCCTCTACACTGTCCCCATCAAACTCTCCCAGGACATGTACAGCACGGGGTTAGATACAGAGTAAAGCTCTCTCTACACTGTCCCCATCAAACACTCCCAGGACAGGGACTGCACGGGGTTAGATACAGAGTAAAGCTCCCTCTACACTGTCCCCATCAAACACCCCCAGGACAGGAACAGCACGGGGTTAGATACAGAGTAAAGCTCCCTCTACACTGTCCCCATCAAACACTCCCAGGACAGGTACAGCACAAGGTTAGATACGGAGTACAGCTCCCTCTACACTGTCCCCATCAAACACTCCCAGGACAGGTACAGCACGGGGTTAGATACAGAGTAAAGCTCCCTCTACACTGTCCCCATTAAACACTCCCAGGACAGGTACAGCACGGGGTTCGATACAGAGTAAAGCTCCCTCTACACTGTTCCCATGAAACACTCCCTGGACAGGTACAGCACGGGGTTCGATACAGAGTAAAGCTCCCTCTACACTGTTCCCATCAAACACTCCCTGGACAGGTACAGCACGAGGTTAGATACGGAGTACAGCTCCCTCTACACTGTCCCCATCAAACACTCCCAGGACAGGTACAGCACGGGGTTAGATACAGAGTAAAGCTCCCTCTACACTGTCCCTATTAAACACTCCCAGGACAGGTACAGCGTGGGGTTAGATACAGAGTAAAGCTCCCTCTACATTGTCCCCGTCAAACACTCCCAGGGCAGGTACAGCACGGGGTTAGATACAGAGTAAAGCTCCCTCTACATTGTCCCCGTCAAACACTCCCAGGGCAGGTACAGCACGGGGTTAGATACAGAGTAAAGCTCCCTCTACACTGTCCACATCAAACTCTCACAGGACAGGTACAGCACGGGGTTCGATACAGAGTATCGAAACTCCCTCTACATTGTCCCCGTCAAACACTCCCAGGGCAGGTACAGCACGGGGTTAGATACAGAGTAAAGCTCCCTCTACACTGTCCCCATCAAACACTCCCAGGGCAGGTACAGCACGGGGTTAGATACAGAGTAAAGCTCCCTCTACACTGTCCACATCAAACTCTCACAGGACAGGTACAGCACGGGGTTAGATACAGTTTAAAGCTCCCTCTACACTGTCCCCATCAAACACTCCCAGGACAGGTACAGCACGAGGTTAGATACAGAGTACAGCTCCCTCTACACTGTCCCCATCAAACACTCCCAGGACAGGTACAGCACGGGGTTAGATACAGAGTAAAGCTCCCTCTACACTGTCCCCATCAAACACTCCCAGGACAGGTACAGCACGAGGTTAGATACAGTTTAAAGCTCCCTCTACATTGTCCCCGTCAAACACTCCCAGGGCAGGTACAGCACGGGGTTAGATACAGAGTAAAGCTCCCTCTACATTGTCCCCGTCAAACACTCCCAGGGCAGGTACAGCACGGGGTTAGATACAGAGTAAAGCTCCCTCTACACTGTCCCCATCAAACACTCCCAGGACAGGTACAGCACGGGGTTAGATACAGAGTGAAGCTCCCTCTACACTGTCCACATCAAACACTCCCAGGACAGGTACAGCACGTGGTTAGATACAGAGTAAAGCTCCCTCCACACTGTCCCCATCAAACACTCCCAGGACAGGTACAGCACGAGGTTAGATACAGAGTAAAGCTCCCTCTACATTGTCCCCGTCAAACACTCCCAGGACAGGTACAATATGGGGTTAGATACGGAGTACAGCTCCCTCTACACTGTCCCCATCAAACACTCCCAGGACAGGTACAGCACGGGGTTAGATACAGAGTAAAGCTCCCTCTACACTGTCCCCATCAAACACTCCCAGGACAGGTACAGCACGGGGTTAGATACAGAGTAAAGCTCCCTCTACACTGTCCCCATCAAACACTCCCAGGACAGGTACAGCACGGGGTTCGATACAGAGTAAAGCTCCCTCTACACTGTCCCCATCAAACACCCCCAGGACAGGTACAGCACGGGGTTAGATACAGAGTAAAGCTCCCTCTACACTGTCCCCATCAAACACTCCCAGGACAGGTACAGCACGGGGTTCGATACAGAGTAAAGCTCCCTCTACACTGTTCCCATCAAACACTCCCTGGACAGGTACAGCACGAGGTTAGATACGGAGTACAGCTCCCTCTACACTGTCCCCATCAAACACTCCCAGGACAGGTACAGCACGGGGTTAGATACAGAGTAAAGCTCCCTCTACACTGTCCCCATTAAACACTCCCAGGACAGGTACAGCACGGGGTTCGATACAGAGTAAAGCTCCCTCTACACTGTCCCCATCAAACACTCCCTGGACAGGTACAGCACGGGGTTCGATACAGAGTAAAGCTCCCTCTACACTGTTCCCATCAAACACTCCCTGGACAGGTACAGCACGAGGTTAGATACGGAGTACAGCTCCCTCTACACTGTCCCCATCAAACACTCCCAGGACAGGTGCAGCACGGGGTTAGATACAGAGTAAAGCTCCCTCTACACTGTCCCTATTAAACACTCCCAGGACAGGTACAGCATGGGGTTAGATACAGAGTGAAGCTCCCTCTACACTGTCCCCATCAAACACTCCCAGGACAGGTACAGCACGAGGTTAGATACAGAGTAAAGCTCCCTCTACATTGTCCCCGTCAAACACTCCCAGGGCAGGTACAGCACGGGGTTAGATACAGAGTAAAGCTCCCTCTACATTGTCCCCGTCAAACACTCCCAGGGCAGGTACAGCACGGGGTTAGATACAGAGTAAAGCTCCCTCTACACTGTCCACATCAAACTCTCACAGGACAGGTACAGCACGGGGTTAGATACAGAGTAAAGCTCCCTCTACACTGTCCCCATCAAACACTCCCAGGACAGGTACAGCACGAGGTTAGATACAGAGTAAAGCTCCCTCTACACTGTCCCCATCAAACACTCCCAGGACAGGTACAGCACGAGGTTAGATACAGTTTAAAGCTCCCTCTACACTGTCCCCATCAAACACTCCCAGGACAGGTACAGCACGAGGTTAGATACAGAGTAAAGCTCCCTCTACACTGTCCCCATCAAACACTCCCAGGACAGGTACAGCACGGGGTTAGATACAGAGTAAAGCTCCCTCTACACTGTCCCCATCAAACACTCCCAGGACAGGTACAGCACGGGGTTAGATACAGAGTGAAGCTCCCTCTACACTGTCCACATCAAACACTCCCAGGACAGGTACAGCACGTGGTTAGATACAGAGTAAAGCTCCCTCCACACTGTCCCCATCAAACACTCCCAGGACAGGTACAGCACGAGGTTAGATACAGAGTAAAGCTCCCTCTACATTGTCCCCGTCAAACACTCCCAGGACAGGTACAGCACGGGGTTAGATACAGAGTAAAGCTCCCTCTACACTGTCCCCATCAAACACTCCCAGGACAGGTACAGCACGGGGTTCGATACAGAGTAAAGCTCCCTCTACACTGTCCCCATCAAACACCCCCAGGACAGGTACAGCACGGGGTTAGATACAGAGTAAAGCTCCCTCTACACTGTCCCCATCAAACACTCCCAGGACAGGTACAGCACGGGGTTCGATACAGAGTAAAGCTCCCTCTACACTGTTCCCATCAAACACTCCCTGGACAGGTACAGCACGAGGTTAGATACGGAGTACAGCTCCCTCTACACTGTCCCCATCAAACACTCCCAGGACAGGTACAGCACGGGGTTAGATACAGAGTAAAGCTCCCTCTACACTGTCCCCATTAAACACTCCCAGGACAGGTACAGCACGGGGTTCGATACAGAGTAAAGCTCCCTCTACACTGTCCCCATCAAACACTCCCTGGACAGGTACAGCACGGGGTTCGATACAGAGTAAAGCTCCCTCTACACTGTTCCCATCAAACACTCCCTGGACAGGTACAGCACGAGGTTAGATACGGAGTACAGCTCCCTCTACACTGTCCCCATCAAACACTCCCAGGACAGGTGCAGCACGGGGTTAGATACAGAGTAAAGCTCCCTCTACACTGTCCCTATTAAACACTCCCAGGACAGGTACAGCATGGGGTTAGATACAGAGTGAAGCTCCCTCTACACTGTCCACATCAAACACTCCCAGGACAGGTACAGCACGAGGTTAGATACAGAGTAAAGCTCCCTCTACACTGTCCCCATCAAACACTCCCAGGACAGGTACAGCACGAGATTAGATACAGAGTAAAACTCCCTCTACATTGTCCCCGTCAAACACTCCCAGGGCAGGTACAGCACGGGGTTAGATACAGAGTAAAGCTCCCTCTACACTGTCCCCATCAAACACTCCCAGGACAGGTACAGCATGGGGTTAGATACAGAGTGAAGCTCCCTCTACACTGTCCACATCAAACACTCCCAGGACAGGTACAGCACGAGGTTAGATACAGAGTAAAGCTCCCTCTACATTGTCCCCGTCAAACACTCCCAGGGCAGGTACAGCACGGGGTTAGATACAGAGTAAAGCTCCCTCTACATTGTCCCCGTCAAACACTCCCAGGGCAGGTACTGCACGGGGTTAGATACAGAGTAAAGCTCCCTCTACACTGTCCACATCAAACTCTCACAGGACAGGTACAGCACGGGGTTAGATACAGAGTAAAGCTCCCTCTACACTGTCCCCATCAAACACTCCCAGGACAGGTACAGCACGAGGTTAGATACAGAGTAAAGCTCCCTCTACACTGTCCCCATCAAACACTCCCAGGACAGGTACAGCACGAGGTTAGATACAGATTAAAGCTCCCTCTACACTGTCCCCATCAAACACTCCCAGTACAGGTACAGCACGAGGTTAGATACAGAGTAAAGCTCCCTCTACACTGTCCCCATCAAACACTCCCAGGACAGGTACAGCACGGGGTTAGATACAGAGTAAAGCTCCCTCTACACTGTCCCCATCAAACACTCCCAGGACAGGTACAGCACGGGGTTAGATACAGAGTGAAGCTCCCTCTACACTGTCCACATCAAACACTCCCAGGACAGGTACAGCACGAGGTTAGATACAGAGTAAAGCTCCCTCTACACTGTCCCCATCAAACACTCCCAGGACAGGTACAGCACGAGATTAGATACAGAGTAAAACTCCCTCTACATTGTCCCCGTCAAACACTCCCAGGGCAGGTACAGCACGGGGTTAGATACAGAGTAAAGCTCCCTCTACACTGTCCCCATCAAACACTCCCAGGACAGGTACAGCATGGGGTTAGATACAGAGTGAAGCTCCCTCTACACTGTCCACATCAAACACTCCCAGGACAGGTACAGCACGAGGTTAGATACAGAGTAAAGCTCCCTCTACATTGTCCCCGTCAAACACTCCCAGGGCAGGTACAGCACGGGGTTAGATACAGAGTAAAGCTCCCTCTACATTGTCCCCGTCAAACACTCCCAGGGCAGGTACAGCACGGGGTTAGATACAGAGTAAAGCTCCCTCTACACTGTCCACATCAAACTCTCACAGGACAGGTACAGCACGGGGTTAGATACAGAGTAAAGCTCCCTCTACACTGTCCCCATCAAACACTCCCAGGACAGGTACAGCACGAGGTTAGATACAGAGTAAAGCTCCCTCTACACTGTCCCCATCAAACACTCCCAGGACAGGTACAGCACGAGGTTAGATACAGATTAAAGCTCCCTCTACACTGTCCCCATCAAACACTCCCAGGACAGGTACAGCACGAGGTTAGATACAGAGTAAAGCTCCCTCTACACTGTCCCCATCAAACACTCCCAGGACAGGTACAGCACGGGGTTAGATACAGAGTAAAGCTCCCTCTACACTGTCCCCATCAAACACTCCCAGGACAGGTACAGCACGGGGTTAGATACAGAGTGAAGCTCCCTCTACACTGTCCACATCAAACACTCCCAGGACAGGTACAGCACGAGGTTAGATACAGAGTAAAGCTCCCTCTACACTGTCCCCATCAAACACTCCCAGGACAGGTACAGCATGAGGTTAGATACAGAGTAAAACTCCCTCTACATTGTCCCCGTCAAACACTCCCAGGACAGGTACAATATGGGGTTAGATACGGAGTACAGCTCCCTCTACACTGTCCCCATCAAACACTCCCAGGACAGGTACAGCACGGGGTTAGATACAGAGTAAAGCTCCCTCTACACTGTCCCCATCAAACACTCCCAGGACAGGTACAGCACGGGGTTAGATACAGAGTAAAGCTCCCTCTACACTGTCCCCATCAAACACTCCCAGGACAGGTACAGCACGGGGTTCGATACAGAGTAAAGCTCCCTCTACACTGTCCCCATCAAACACTCCCAGGACAGGTACAGCACGGGGTTAGATACAGAGTAAAGCTCCCTCTACACTGTCCCCATCAAACACTCCCAGGACAGGTACAGCACGGGGTTCGATACAGAGTAAAGCTCCCTCTACACTGTTCCCATGAAACACTCCCAGGACAGGTACAGCACGAGGTTAGATACGGAGTACAGCTCCCTCTACACTGTCCCCATCAAACACTCCCAGGACAGGTACAGCACGGGGTTAGATACAGAGTAAAGCTCCCTCTACACTGTCCCCATTAAACACTCCCAGGACAGGTACAGCATGGGGTTAGATACAGAGTGAAGCTCCCTCTACACTGTCCCCATCAAACACTCCCAGGACAGGTACAGCATGGGGTTCGATACAGAGTGAAGCTCCCTCTACACTGTCCACATCAAACACTCCCAGGACAGGTACAGCACGAGGTTAGATACAGAGTAAAGCTCCCTCTACATTGTCCCCGTCAAACACTCCCAGGGCAGGTACAGCACGGGGTTAGATACAGAGTAAAGCTCCCTCTACATTGTCCCCGTCAAACACTCCCAGGGCAGGTACAGCACGGGGTTAGATACAGAGTAAAGCTCCCTCTACACTGTCCACATCAAACTCTCACAGGACAGGTACAGCACGGGGTTAGATACAGAGTAAAGCTCCCTCTACACTGTCCCCATCAAACACTCCAAGGACAGGTACAGCACGAGGTTAGATACAGAGTAAAGCTCCCTCTACACTGTCCCCATCAAACACTGCCAGGACAGGTACAGCACGAGGTTAGATACAGAGTAAAGCTCCCTCTACACTGTCCCCATCAAACACTCCCAGGACAGGTACAGCACGGGGTTAGATACAGAGTAAAGCTCCCTCTACACTGTCCCCATCAAACACTCCCAGGACAGGTACAGCACGGGGTTAGATACAGAGTGAAGCTCCCTCTACACTGTCCACATCAAACACTCCCAGGACAGGTACAGCACGAGGTTAGATACAGAGTAAAGCTCCCTCTACACTGTCCCCATCAAACACTCCCAGGACAGGTACAGCACGAGGTTAGATACAGAGTAAAGCTCCCTCTACATTGTCCCCGTCAAACACTACCAGGACAGGTACATTATGGGGTTAGATACGGAGTACAGCTCCCTCTACACTGTCCCCATCAAACACTCCCAGGACAGGTACAGCACGGGGTTAGATAAAGAGTAAAGCTCCCTCTACACTGTCCCCATCAAACACTCCCAGGACAGGTACAGCACGGGGTTAGATACAGAGTAAAGCTCCCTCTACACTGTCCCCATCAAACACTCCCAGGACAGGTACAGCACGGGGTTCGATACAGAGTAAAGCTCCCTCTACACTGTCCCCATCAAACACTCCCAGGACAGGTACAGCACGGGGTTAGATACAGAGTAAAGCTCCCTCTACACTGTCCCCATCAAACACTCCCAGGACAGGTACAGCACGGGGTTAGATACAGAGTAAAGCTCCCTCTGCAATGTCCCCATCAATGGGCCCAGGGTGGGCTGGAAGGCGAGGGGGCAGGAGGAGCAGGAACTGGGTGGCCATTCAGCCCCTCATGCCTGTTGAGGGCTGAGCTTTTACCACAACTCCACTTTCCGGCATTATTCTCCAAATCCCACAAATAAAAGCAGACCCGGAGGCCTCAGAAATGGAGTTGACATTTTTGGGTGCGACATGACTCTTTCCTGAGAAACCACAGGTCCCTTAATTCTCTAAGTTTCTAAATCAATTATTGACCATGGACTTGAATATACTGAATGTCCGAGCTGGCCCAGCCCCCTGGGGTCGGGAAGTCCCAGAATGGGGAGTGCTCTCCTCAACGCACTTCAAAATGGCCGCCCCCTTAACCCTCCCAAATGCAGTGCGTGCGCTAATACGTTCCCGCTGGTGTTGTCCAAACTTACTGGTTGTGACAACTTCCTCGATTGGCCAGTATGTGGGAGAAGGCGATGGTTCTGAGGACAAATGGACAAACAATGTCAGCAACAAAGTGGAGGATGGTACATTAAAAGATATCTTTGACTAAAATAGGTTTAAGATTGCGAAACAACGCAGCAACCTGACATTATAATCCCCAAGGTGCATATAGATTTCATCATTTACGACCTTCACGGAGGGCGCAAACTGTGTGAGGAATTTTTTAAACCCTCCCCCATCACTGCCCCTCCTCCCGGTTCACCTGCCCTCAGGTGGGCACAGTTCCACAGACGCACGTGTTGCCATTCACTGCCTCAGGTATGAGGCCCCCTCACAAGTCAGAATCCAGAACAAGTAGGCACAAGAAATAGCAGCAGGAGTCGGCCATTTGACCCATGACGTGCTACACCATTCGATAAGATCATTGGTTGATCTGACTGGGGCCTCAACTCTATAACCTGTCCTCACCACATCAAAAGCAGATAAGTGCTTTCTGATGAATGCAGGAATTTCATGTGTATATCTGCAGTTGTTGCAGTAATGGTTACAAGGATGTAATGGTTCTGCAGCTGTTGCAGTAATGGTTACAAGGATGGAGAGAGTGGGGGAGGATGGGGAGAGCAGGGGGAGGATGGGGAGAGCGAAGGGAGGATGGGGAGAGTGGGAGGAGGATGGGGAGAGCAGGGGGAGGATGGGGAGAGTGGGAGGAGGATGGGGAGAGCAGGGGGAGGATGGGAGAGTGGGAGGAGGATGGGGAGAGGGGGAGAATGGGAGAGGCAGGTTAAGGGAATGAGCATGGAGACAGGAGAGACACTGGATGTGAGATTCCAGTACCTGCACGTTTATCTCGAATATATTCAACCATTCCACCGTCGGTGTAAGCTTCGATCCGCTCCTCAGGATAGTCAATCGCTGCAACTGCAACAGAGAGAAACTGTTAACAATAACAGAGCTGGTCATTCCAAAATCCACATCAGCATTTCCCGGAGTGATTTCCACCACTGACCCTCTGACAGTGCAGCACTCCCTCAGTTCTGACCCTCTGACAGTGCGGCACTCCCTCAGTACTGACCCTCTGACAGTGCCGCACTCTCTCAGCACTGACCCTCTGACAGTGCGGCACTCCCTCAGTACTGACCCTCTGACAGTGCAGCACTCCCTCAGTTCTGACCCTCTGACAGTGCGGCACTCCCTCAGTACTGACCCTCTGACAGTGCCGCACTCTCTCAGCACTGACCCTCTGACAGTGCGGCACTCCCTCAGTACTGACCCTCTGACAGTGCAGCACTCCCTCAGTACTGACCCTCTGACAGTGCGGCACTCCCTCAGTACTGACCCTCTGACAGTGCGGCACCCCCTCAGTACTGACCCTCTGACAGTGCGGCACTCCCTCAGTACTGACCCTCTGACAGTGCAGCACTCCCTCAGTTCTGACCCTCTGACAGTGCGGCACTCCCTCAGTACTGACCCTCTGACAGTGCGGCACTCCCTCAGTACTGACCCTCTGACAGTGCAGCACTCCCTCAGTACTGACCCTCTGACAGTGCGGCACTCCCTCAGTACTGACCCTCTGACAGTGCGGCACTCCCTCAGTACTGACCCTCTGACAGTGCGGCACTCCCTCAGTACTGACCCTCTGACAGTGCGGCACTCCCTCAGTACTGACCCTCTGACAGTGCAGCACTCCCTCAGTTCTGACCCTCTGACAATGCGGCACTCCCTCAGTACTGACCCTCTGACAGTGCGGCACTCCCTCAGTACTGACCCTCTGACAGTGCAGCACTCCCTCAGTACTGACCCTCTGACAGTGCGGCACTCCCTCAGTACTGACCCTCTGACAGTGCGGCACTCCCTCAGTACTGACCCTCTGACAGTGCGGCACTCCCTCAGTACTGACCCTCTGACAGTGCATCACTCCCTCAGTACAGACCCTCTGACAGTGCAGCACTCCCTCAGTACTGACCCTCTGACAGTGCGGCACTCCCTCAGTACTGACCCTCTGACAGTGCGGCACTCCCTCTGTACTGACCCTCTGACAGTGCAGCACTCCCTCAGTACTGACCCTCTGACAGTGCGGCACTCCCTCAGTACTGACCCTCTGACAGTGCAGCACTCCCTCAGTACTGACCCTCTGATAGTGCGGCACTCCCTCAGTACTGACCCTCTGACAGTGCGGCACTCCCTCAGTACTGACCCTCTGACAGTGCGGCACTCCCTCAGTACTGACCCTCTGACAGTGTGGCACTCCCTCAGTACTGACCCTCTGACAGTGCGGCACTCCCTCAGTACTGACCCTCTGACAGTGCGGCACTCCCTCAGTACTGACCCTCTGACAGTGCGGCACTCCCTCAGTACTGACCCTCTGACAGTGAATGAAGAGGTAGGTTCCAGAAAATATATATAGACAAAGTCATATAGCCCTCCGCATACGTAGGATCTGCTCAGACGAGGAGGAGCGTAACAGACATCTACAGACGCTGAAAGATGCCCTCGTTCGAACAGGATGTGCCACTCGACTCATCGATCGACAGTTCCAACGCGCCACAGCGAAAAACCGCAGCGACCTCCTCAGAAGACAAACATGGGACACAACCGACAGAATTCCCTTTGTCGTCCAGTACTTCCCCGGAGCGGGGAAACTACGCCATCTTCTTCGCAGCCTTCAACACGTCATTGATGATGATGAACATCTTGCCAAGGTCATCCCCACACCCCCACTACTTGCCTTCAAACAACCGCGTAACCTCAAACGAACCATTGTTTGCAGCAAACTACCCAGCCTTCAGAACAGTGACCACGACACCACACAACCCTGCCATGGCAATCTCTGCAAGACGTGCCAGATCATCGACATGGATACCACCATTACACGTGAGAACACCACCCACCAGGTACGCGGTACATACTCGTGCGACTCGGCCAACGTTGTCTACCTCATACGCTGCAGGAAAGGATGTCCCGAAGCGTGGTACATTGGCGAGACCATGCAGACGCTGCGACAACGAATGAACGGACATCGCGTGACAATCACCAGGCAGGAATGTTCCCTTCCAGTCGGGGAACACTTCAGCAGTCCTTCAGGGTTGTTGTGGTGGGTGGTTTTAACTTCCTCTGTATTGACTGAGACTCACTCAGTGCTAGGGGCTTGGATGGGGCAGTGTTTGTAAGGATCATCCAGGAGGGCTTCTTAAAACAATACGTAGATAGTCCAACTAGGGAACATAAGAACATAAGAACTAGGAACAGGAGTAGGCCATCTGGCCCCTCGAGCCTGCTCCACCATTTAATGAGATCATGGCTGATCTTTGTGGACTCAGCTCCACTCTCAAGCCCGTACACCATGTCCCCGAATCCCTTTATTCTTTAGAAAGGTATTTATCTTTTTCTTAAAAACGTTTAAAGAAGGAGCCTCAACTGCTTCACTGGGCAAGGAATTCCAGAGATTCACAACCCTTTGGGTGAAGAAGTTCCTCCTAAACTCGGTCCTAAATCTCCTTCCCCTTATTTTGAGGCTATGCCCCCTAGTTCTGCTTTCCCCGACCAGTGGAAACAACCTGCCCGCATCTATCCTATCTATTCACTTCATAATTTTATATGTTTCAATAAGATCCCCCCGCATCCTTCTAAACTCCAATGAGTACAGTCCCAGTCTACTCAACCTCTCGTCATAATCTAATCCCCTCAACTCTGGGATCAACCTAGTGAATCTCCTCTGCACTCCCTCCAGTGCCAATATGTCCTTTCTCAGGTAAGGAGATCAAAACTGAACACAATACTCCAGATGTGGCCTCACCAACACCTTATACAATTGCAGCATAACCTCACTAGTCTTGAACTCCATCCCTCTAGCAATGAAAGACAAAACTCGATTAGCCTTCTTAATCACCTGCTGCACCTGCACACCAACTTTTTGTGACTCGTGCACCAGCACACCCAGGTCCCTCTGCACAGCAGCATGTTTTAACATCTTACCGTTTAAATAATAATCCATTCTGCTGTTATTCCTCCCAAAATGGATAGCCTCACACTTGGCAACATTGAATTCCATCTGCCAGACCGTACTGGAAGGGGCCGTACTGGACATGGTATTGGGGAATGAGCCCGGCCAGGTGGTTGAAGTTTCAGTAGGGGAGCATTTCGGGAACACTGACCATAATTCAGTAAGTTTTCAGGTACAGTTGGATAAAAATAAGAGTAGTCCTCGGCTAAATTGGGGGAATGTTAATTATAACAATATTAGGCAGGAACTGAAGAATCTAGATGGGGGAGGAACAGATGTTTGAAGGTAAATCAACTTCTGGCATTATAACGTTGGCTTTGGAAGGCTTTGAAATGTCAGTTGATAGGAATTCAGGACCGGCACATTCCTGTGGGTAAGTATGGCAAATTTCGGGAACCTTGGATAACGAGGGATATTGTAGGCCTAGTCGTAAAGAACAAGGAGGCATTTGTAAGGGCCAGAAGGCTAGGAACAGACGAAGCCTGGGTGGAATATAAGGAAAGTAGGAAGGAACTTAAACAAGGAGTCAGGAGGGCTAAAAGGGGTCACTAAAAGTCATTGGCAAACAGGATTAAGGAAAATCCCAAGGCTTTTTATACGTATATAGCGAGCAAGAGGGTAGCCAGGGAAAGAGTTGGCCCACTCAAGGACAGGGTGGGAACCTATGTGTGGAACGAGAGGAAATGGGCAAGGTATTAAATGGTAGAACCCTCAAGAATATTGACAGGCAGAAGAATCTGGGTGTACATAATAATAATAACAATCTTTATTATTGTCACAAGTAGGCTTACATTAACACTGCATGAAGTTACTGTGAAAATCCCTGAGTCGCCACATTCCGGCGCCTGTTCGGGTCACAGAGGGAGAATTCAGAATATCCAATTCAGCTAACAGCACGTGGGTCGAAACCGGAACACCCGGAGGAAACCCACACAGACATGGGGGGGAAGGTGCAGACTCAGCACAGACAGTGACCCAAGCCGGGAATCGAACCCGGGACCCTGGCGCTGTGAAGCAACAGTGCTAACTACTGTGCTACCATCACTGAAAGTGGCAACACAGGTGGAGAAGGCAGTCAAGAAGGCATACGGCATGCTTGCCTTCATTGGCCGGGGCATTGAGTATAAGAATTGGCAAGTCATGTTGCAGCTGTATAGAACCTTACTAAGGCCACACCTGGAGTATAGTGTTCAATTCTGGTCGCCACACTACCAGAAGGATGTGGAGGCTTTAGAGAGGGTGCAGAAGAGATTTACCAGGATGTTGCCTGGTATGGAGGGCATTAGCTATGAGGAGCGGTTGAATAAACTCGGTTTGTTCTCACTGGAACGACGGAGGTTGAGGGGAGACCTGATAGAGGTCTACAAAATTATGAGGGACATAGACAGAGTGGATAGTCAGAGACTTTTCCCCAGGGTAGAGGGGTCAATTACTAGGGGGCATAGGTTTAAGGTGCCAGGGGCAAGGTTTAGAGGAAATGTACGAGGCAAGTTTTTTACGCAGAGGGTAGTGGGTGCCTGGAACTCGCTGCCGGAGGAGGTGGTGGAAGCAGGGACGATAGTGACATTTAAGGGGCATCTTGACAAATACACGAATAGGATGGGAATAGAGGGATACGGACCCCGGAAGTGTAGAAGATTGTAGTTTAGTCGGGCAGCATGGTCGGCGCGGGCTTGGAGGGCCGAAGGGCCTGTTCCTGTGCTGTACATTTCTTTGTTCTTAAGTGGTTCGGGTTTGGAATCCTCCGTCTGAGAGTGTGGTGGAAGCAGATTGAATTGTGTCTTTCAAAAGGACTTTGGATAAACGGCCGAGGGCTCGGGTGAATTGGGAGGGGAGTGGGGCAGGCTAGCACGGACCCAGCGGGCCGAACGTCTGTCACCATTCTATGATTCTATAACCAATTTATCAAAAACATTTCCCGTTGCAGAATACTTACTCTCGGTGATGTACTCGTCCTCAAAGGGCATTGGTTTCACCACTGGAGCGGCCACTGTTGGTGCAGGAAAGAGAGTGTCAAACGGTTGTCTCAGGCACTAAAGCTCCTTCACCCGTCGCAGAGTCATCACCGCACATACCCTGCAGGTAAGGTCACTGGACTAGTAACCCAGGGGTCCAGGCTAACATTCCGGGGACACGGTTCTTTTGGTTGGTTCACTTGGCTCTGTTTTATAACCTTTGCACTTGAGTCGCCCGGTATCTTTATGATACCGCCACGAGGTTCAAGTCCGAGTAATGATCAATAACTCAATACACCGATTAGTAAGAGTTAAATCAAAGCACATTTATTATACACAGTAATCGCTACTCATGCACAAATTCTACGTCTGAGCTACTTCTACAACTAACAGGCCAATACTTAACATCGGACTGGCCCACCAGGTCAGGGGAACAAATGGCCTTTCGTTCGGGTTCTGGGTCTGCGGGATTCGAAGCTGGTACGGATTGGTAGCTAGGAGCGCCTATCTCGTAGCGAGCGTTGACTTAAGACTTACGATCTCTCGGCGGCCGTTGGACCGGTCAGGGTCAATGTTGGTTCGCGTTGCTGGGTGACCCGGTCAAGATGAAGAGGGGCCGATTTGAACTTGGGGGCTTAACTTTATAGTCCCCAGGGGCTTCCCGCCTTTCGGGGCGGACTCTGTACCTGGTTCTAGGTGATTGGACTTTGTTCCAATCGCTTGGTTCGATTTTCTCCAATGCTGGAGCGGTTCCCAGAACGATGGGCGGTCTTGAGGTGTCCGTTTTGTGTAGGCTCCTGCTGGCGCCGGGGAGTCTGGCTTAGCTTTGTGTGTCCCAAATGTTGCTATTGTTCCCGGGCATTGCTCATCAGTATGTAGATGGCTGCTACATTATTATGCTGATGGTCGCTGGTATCGATGCTGTCTGGGCTTTTGCAGAGTTAAATACACAGCAAACCGGCACCTGCTGGTTTCTGTCTGTGTTGGCTGAATTTCCCTTCAGCCTTTGCCGTTCGCCATTTTAAATCGGGACTTGGCCAACTCAGGTGGCTACAACTTTGCATCCAATATTTGCCGATTATGCAGTTCTTCTGCGCGTATAACCTTTCTTGGTATTTCCTCTCCCCCGCCCGCCCCCCACCGGCCCCTCCTTGGCACCCCCTCTTTGAAAATGAAAACCGCTTCTTGCCACGAGTGGGCTTCAAATGAAGTTGCTGTGAAAAGCCCCTAGTCGCCACATTCCGGCGCCTGTTCGGGGAGGCCGGCCCGGGAATCGAACCCGCGCTGCTGGCCTGCCTTGGGTCTGCTTTCAAAGCCAGCGATTTAGCCCACTGTGCTAAACCAGCTCCTCGTTCGTTCTGGGTGTTCTGTCCCAGAGCTCCTGTTCTCCACCCCCCCCCCCCCCCCCCCCTCATTCCATGGATTCTGTTGCAGGCCCTGTAGGCTCGTACCCATCCCCTCACTCTCTCTGTCCTTGCTGCCCAGTGGTTGTATTGTAAATTGGGTAGTGCCAGGCCGCCCATCGTTTTTCACCTCTGCAGTGTCGATTTGCGGATTCTTGGATGCTTTCCCCCCCCCCGCACCCACCCACCCACCCACCCACACACACACACACACACACACACACACACACACACACACACACACACACACACACACACACACACACACACACACACACACACACACACACACACACAAATGCCATTTTGCCCATCCCTTGGAAAAAGGCCCTGGGGATGAAGATCGGGATGGATCGGACCAGGAAGCGGAACCTCGGAAGTACGTTCATTTGGAACTGCTGGTTGCTCTCAGCTCTTCCTGTGGTTCTGAGGTGGAGAGGAGCAGGTCGCCCGCAGAGCGCGAGACTCGGTGCTCTCTGTCTCCTCTCTGGATGCCCTTCCAGCCTTTTACGTCTCGCAGAGCGATGGCCAGGGGTTTGGCCACGAATGCAAACGGGAGCGGGGCCAGCGGGCGTCCCCGCCGGGTGCCTCTGGGCGGCTGGAAGTATTCAGAGCTGGTGGTGTTGGCTCGGACGCTCGCTTTGGGAACGTTGTACGGGAGCCTTGCCCAGGCGGCGAACCCCGCTCCTCGCCCAAACCGTACCAGTACCTCGAGGAGGTGTTTCCATTCTACTGTGCCGACGGCCTTCTCTGCGTCCAGAGAGAGACGCTCACCTCTGGTGATCCCCCCCCCGGGGGTGGGGGCGTCATTATCACGTTCGGCAGCCGCCTGATGTTCGCAGGGAGCTGCCTACCCTTCACAAAGCCGGCTTGGTCCTCTGCGACCACCTCTGGTACGCAGCCCTCCAGCCTTTTGGCCAGGACCTTTGCGAGTATTTTCGCATCCACGTTCAGCAGTGAAATGGGTCTGTATGATCCACACTCCGTCGGGTCTTTGTCTGCTTTGGGTATCAGTGATAACGTGGCCATTGCTAGCGTAGAAGGCCCCTCGCTAGCGTGTATGCGAACACCTCCCTTACGTGTGGGGCCAGGGCCGGCGCGAATGTTTTGTAGAAGTCCGCCGGGAACCCGTCGGGTCCCGGTGCCTTCCCCGCCTGCATGGAGCTGATGCTCTCCATGATTTCTCCCAGGTCTATTGGTGCTTCCAGCTCCCCCTCGTCTGTCACCCCCCCACAACCGGCATTTCCAGTCCGTCCAGGAACTGTTTCATCCCCGCGTCCCCGTCGGGGGCTTCGGAGGTGTACAGTCCTCGGTAGAAGGTCTCAAATGCCTGGTTGAGTCGGCCTCTGTTATCCTTTACCTGTGCCATCTCCCTGGTGGTGCCTGCTTTCTCAGCTGGTGAGCCAATAGGCGGCCAGCCTCCAATGTTTTTTTGGCCGAAGGCCTGTGCCCAGCCTCCATGTGGACACATCCATATATTGTGGAGTATTCCGCTCCCGTGATCCCTGGAAGCACCGATTTCCCCACTGCACAGAAGTCGATCCGGGTGTACACTTTTTATGGGCCGGTGAGAGGAACGAGAAGTCCCTCTTGCTGGGGTGCAGGAACCTCCACGGGTCCACCGCCCCCATCTGCTCCAGTTCCTTAGCCGTGCCACACTTTTTCCCCGTTCTGGGGTTTGATCGGCCGCTCAGTGGGTCCTGTACACAGTTAAAGTCGCCCCCCCATGATCAGTCGGTGTGTGTCAATGTTGGGGACTTTCGCCTTGGTCATTTTTATGAAGTCGCTGTCACCCCAGTTGGGAGCGTACATATTTACCAGTCCGACCGGTGCCCCTTCCAGGACACCGCTGACCATGATGTACCGTCCCCTGGGTCCGTGACCAACCTGGTTTCTGTAAACCGCGTTCTCTTGCTGATTAATATTGCTACCCACCCTAGCCCTCGCCCCGTAACATGAATGGTACGTCTGTCCCACCCAGCCCTTCCTTGCCAGCAGTCGGTCCTTCTCCCTCAGGTGCGTCTCCTGCAGGTAGACTATGTCACCCTTCAGGCTTCTCAGGTGGGCGAAGACTCTTGACCTTTTCAAGTCTCGTACGTTCCAGGTAACTATCCCGGTCGGGGGTTTCTGACCCCCCCCCCCCCCCCCCCCCCCCCCCGGTCCTGCGGGATCACCCACCTTACCTGGTGGACGCGCCCCTGCACTCTGGGGTTTCCCTTTGTCCAGGGGGCACCCAACATGGCCGCCAACTGTGGGTACGCCACGTGGATGCGCCCCTGCACTCCGGGGTCCCCCTTTGTTCAGGGGCCCTCCAAAGTGGCTGCTTGCGGCGCCATCTTGTTTCCTCGGTCTGCTCCTTGCCTGCCAAAGTCACAGAATCATATTTACAGTGCAGAAGGAGGCCATTCGGCCCATCGGGTCCGCACCGGCCCTTGGAAAGAGCACCCTACCCAACCTCACACCTCCACCCTGTCCCCGTAACCCCACCCAACCTTTTGGACACCAAGGGTAATTTTGGACACTAAGGGCAATTTAGCCTGGTTAATTCACCTAAGCCGCACATCTTTGGACTGTGGGAGGAAACCGGAGCACCCGGAGGAAACCCACGCACACACGGGAGGGCGTGCAGACTCCGCACAGACAGTGACCCAAGCCGGGGATCGAACCCGGGACCCAGGGACGCCGCGGCCCTCCTTTACTGCTCATCTTCCCGTGCTAGCCCTCCCTGCCAGTACGGTGGCTCCCCCTCCCAGGGCTAACCTAGCCCTCTGTCTATGCCCGCCGTCTGCCTGCTTTCCCTCTCCGCCTCCCTCATCTGCGTACCCCATCCTCGCTCTCTCCTGTACCCCGTGTTTCTGGTCAGAGCGAGGCTGTACCGTCCCGCGCAAACACATAACCGTGATGATGAGTCTTTGATTCTGTCTCTTTCAGCGATCCTCCTCCGACACGCCTTCACCGCCGCCGCGTCTGTTCTTTGTCCGGGTCATGGGTCTGTCTGAAGTCGTTTGTTTCTGCTGAGGTGTTGAAATAATATTCTTTCCTCTGGTGCGTGACCCAGAGTCTGGCCGGGAATAACACGCCGAGTCGCACCCCCACTCTTGCACAGCGCCGACTCTCCCTGGTTAGACTCGCCCCCTTTCTTTGCCAGATCTGCCCCGAATGTCCTGATAGGCCCGGATTCAATGTCCTCCCCACGAGCTCGCCTTCGTCTGCCCGGCCCACCGCAGGATCCTTTCCCAGTCCTGGTATCGGTGCAGTTTCGCTATGATCGCTCTCGGCTGCCCCCCCCCCCCGCTTCTTTCCCTCCGTTGGGACTGTTTTCTGTTGATTTCTTCGGTCAAATTCTTCCAGAAGTGTCCTTTTTGCTCTCCTTGGGAGGAGGGCCCCCTGATGTTCATCCGCTCAGCTGTCACCGGAAGTCTGAACTGAATTAATAAACTTGGGAATTTAAAATTTTTTTATCTAGAATTTGCAGTGCAGAAGGAGGCCATTCGGCCCATCGAGTCTGCACCGGCTCTTGGAAAGAGCACCTTATCCAAGGTCAACCCTATCCACCCTATCCCCATAACCCAGTAACCCCACCCAACACTAAGGGCAATTTTGGACACTAAGGGCAATTTATCTCGGCCAATCCACCTAACCTGCACATCTTTGGACTGTGGGAGGAAACCGGAGCACCCGGAGGAAACCCACGCAGACACAGGGAGAACATGCAGTCACGTCCGGCCTACACGTGACTCCAGACTCCACGGCAATGGGACATTAGTGAACCAGATGGGTTCTTTTACGACAATAGATTCTTGGTCATTGTTCGACTTGTAATTCCAGATATTTTATTGAATTCAAATTTCACCATCTGCAGTGGCGGGTTTTGAACGCAGGACCCCAGAGCGTTACTCCGAGCCTCTGGTTTACTCATCCAGTGACAATACCACTACCCCACGCAGGATGGATAGGGTCTGGGATGGATAGAGTGTGGGATGGACAGAGTGTTGGATGGACAGAGTGTGGGATGGAGGGGGGGTGGGATGGATAGAGTGTGGGATGGAGGGGGTGTGGGATGGAGGGGGTGTGGGATGGACAGAGTGTGGGATGGAGGGCACGTGGGATGGACAGAGTGTGGGATGGAGGGGGTGTGGGATGGAGGGGGTGTGGGATGGACAGAGTGTGGGATGGAGGGGGTGTGGGATGGAGGGGGTGTGGGATGGACTGAGAGTGGGATGGAGGGGGTGTGGGATGGATAGAGTGTGGGATGGAGGGGGTGTGGGATGGGCAGAGTGTGGGATGGAGGGGGTGTGGGATGGACAGAGTGTGGGATGGAGGGGGTGTGGGATGGACAGAATATGGGATGGAGGGGGTGTGGGATGGAGGGGGTGTGGGATGGACTGAGTGTGGGATGGAGGGGGTGTGGATTGGAGGGGGTGTGGGATGGAGGGGGTGTGGGATGGACAGAGTGTGGGATGGACAGAGTGTGGGATGGACAGAGTGTGGGATGGAGGGTGTGTGGGATGGACAGAGTGTGGGATGGACAGAGTGTGGGATGGAGGGGGTATGGGATGGAGGGGGTGTGGGATGGACAGAGTGTGGGATGGACAGAGTGTGGGATGGACAGAGTGTGGGATGGACGGGGTGTGGGATGGACAGAGTGTGGGATGGACAGAGTGTGGGATGGACAGAGTGTGGGGTGGAGGGGGTGTGGGATGGAGGGGGTGTGGGATGGACAGAGTGTGGGATGGACAGAGTGTGGGATGGAGGGGGTGTGGGATGGAGGGGGTGTGGGATGGAGGGGGTGTGGGATGGAGCGGGTGTGGGATGGAGGGGGTGTGGGATGGACAGAGTGTGGGATGGACAGAGTGTGGGATGGAGGGGGTGTGGGATGGACAGAGTGTGGGATGGACAGAGTGTGGGATGGACAGAGTGTGGGATGGACAGAGTGTGGGATGGAGGGGTTGTGGAATGGACAGAGTGTGGGATGGACAGAGTGTGGGATGGACAGAGTGTGGGATGGAGGGTGTGTGGGATGGAGGGTGTGTGGGATGGACAGAGTGTGGGATGGACAGAGTGTGGGATGGACAGAGTGTGGGATGGAGGGGGTGTGGGGTGGAGGGGGTGTGGGATGGACAGAGTGTGTGATGGACAGAGTGTGGGATGGAGGGGGTGTGGGATGGAGGGGGTGTGGGATGGACAGAGTGTGTGATGGACAGAGTGTGGGATGGAGGGGGTGTGGGATGGAGGGGGTGTGGGATGGAGGGGGTGTGGGATGGACAGAGTGTGTAATGCAGGGGGTGTGGGATGGAGGGGGTGTGGGATGGAGGGGGTGTGGGATGGACAGAGTGTGGGATGGACAGAGTGTGGGATGGACAGAGTGTGGGATGGAGGGTGTGTGGGATGGACAGAGTGTGGGATGGACAGAGTGTGGGATGGAGGTGGTGTGGGATGGAGGGGGTGTGGGATGGAGGGGGTGTGGGATGGAGGGGGTGTGGGATGGAGGGGGGGTGGGATGGAGGGGGTGTGGGATGGACAGAGTGTGTGATGGACAGAGTGTGTGATGGACAGAGTGTGTGATGGAGGGGGTGTGGGATGGAGGGGGTGTGGGATGGACAGAGTGTGGGATGGACATAGTGTGGGATGGAGGGGTTGTGGAATGGACAGTGTGTGGGACGGACAGAGTGTGGAATGGACAGACTGTGGGATGGAGGGGGTGTGGGATGGAGGGTGTGTGGGATGGAGGGTGTGTGGGATGGAGGGTGTGTGGGACAGACAGAGTGTGGGATGGAGGGGGTGTGGGATGGAGGGGGTGTGGCATGGAGGGAGTGTGGGATGGAGGGTGTGTGGTATGGAGGTGGTGTGGGACGGACAGAGTGTGGGACGGACAGAGTGTGGGACGGAGGGGGTGTGGGATGGAGGGGGTGTGGGATGGACAGAGTGTGGGATGGACAGAGTGTGGGATGGAGGGGGTGTGGGATGGACAGAGTGTGGGATGGAGGGGTTGTGGAATGGACAGAGTGTGGGACGGACAGTGTATGGAATGGACAGACTCTGGGATGGAGGGTGTGTGGGACGGACAGAGTGTGGGATGGACAGAGTGTGGGATGGACAGAGTGTGGGATGGAGGGGGTGTGGGATGGACAGAGTGTGGGATGGAGGGTGTGTGGGATGGACACAGTGTGGGACGGACAGAGTGTGGGATGGAGGGTGTGTGGGACGGACAGAGTGTGGGACGGACAGAGTGTGGGATGGACAGAGTGTGGGATGGACAGAGTGTGGGATGGAGGGGGTGTGGGATGGAGGGGGTGTGGGATGGACAGAGTGTGGGATGGACAGAGTGTGGGATGGACAGAGTGTGGGATGGAGGGGGTGTGGGATGGACGGGGTGCGGGATGGACAGAGTGTGTGATGGACAGAGTGTGTGATGGACAGAGTGTGTGATGGACAGAGTGTGTGATGGACAGAGTGTGTGATGGACAGAGTGTGTGATGGAGGGGTTTGGGATGGAGGGGGTGTGGGATGGACAGAGTGTGGGATGGACATAGTGTGGGATGGAGGGGTTGTGGAATGGACAGTGTGTGGGACGGACAGAGTGTGGAATGGACAGACTGTGGGATGGAGGGTGTGTGGGACGGACAGAGTGTGGGATGGAGGGGGTGTGGGATGGACAGAGTGTGGGATGGAGGGAGTGTGGGATGGAGGGTGTGTGGTATGGAGGTGGTGTGAGACGGACAGAGTGTGGGACGGAGGGGGTGTGGGATGGAGGGGGTGTGGGATGGACAGAGTGTGGGATGGAGGGGGTGTGGGATGGACAGAGTGTGGGATGGAGGGGTTGTGGAATGGACAGAGTGTGGGATGGACAGAGTGTGGGATGGAGGGGGTGTGGGATGGACAGAGTGTGGGATGGAGGGTGTGTGGGATGGACAGAGTGTGGGATGGACAGAGTGTGGGATGGAGGGGGTGTGGGATGGACAGAGTGTGGGATGGAGGGGGTGTGGGATGGACAGAGTGTGGGAGTGGATGTAGGAGCGTGTTTGCAAGAACTGAGAAATCTGCGAGAGGGAGGGAGAAAAACAATCATTGAGTGTAGTGAGAGAAGGAGGGTCCTGGATAGTGAGTGAAGAGGAGGGTCCTGGATAGTGAGTGAAGAGGAGGAGGGTCCTGGATAGTGAGTGAATGAAAGGTGTCCTGGATAGTGAGTGAATGGAGGGTCCTGGATAGTGAGTGAAGGAGGGTCCTGGATAGTGAGTGACTGAAGGGTCCTGGATAGTGAGTGAAGAGGGGGAGGGTCCTGGATAGTGAGTGAATGGAGGGTGTCCTGGATAGTGAGTGAATGGAGGGTGTCCTGGATAGTGAGTGAATGGAGGGCCCTGGATAGTGAGTGAAGAGGAGGAGGGTCCTGGATAGTGAGTGAATGGAGGGTGTCCTGGATAGTGAGTGAATGGAGGGTCCTGGATAGTGAGTGAAGAGGAGGGGGTGTCCTGGATAGTGAATGAAGGAGGGTCCTGGATAGTGAGTGAGGGAGGGTCCTGGATAGTGAGTGAATGGAGGAGGGTCCTGGATAGTGAGTGAAGAGGAGGAGGGTCCTGGATAGTGAGTGAATGGAGGGTGTCCTGGATAGTGAGTGAAGGAGGGTCCTGGATAGTGAGTGAAGAGGGGGTGTCCTGGTTAGTGAGTGAAGTGGAGGAGGGCCCTGGATGGTGAGTGAAGGAAGCTCCTGGATAGTGAGTAAAGAGGAGGGGGTGTCCTGGATAGTGAGTGAAGGAAGGTCCTGGATAGTGAGTGAAGAGGAGGAGGGTCCTGGATAGTGAGTGAAGGAGGGTCCTGGATAGTGAGTGAAGAGGGGGTGTCCTGGATAGTGAGTGAAGGGTCCTGGATAGTGAGTGAAGAGGAGGGGGTGTCCTGGATAGTGAGTGAAGAGGTGGGTCCTGGATAGTGAGTGAAGAGGAGGGGGTGTCCTGGATAGTGAGTGAAGGAGGCTCCTGGATAGTGAGTGAAGAAGGGTCCTGGATAGTGAGTGAATGGAGGAGGGCCCTGGATAGTGAGTGAAGGAGGGTCCTGGATAGTGAGTGGAGGGTCCTGGTTAGTGAGTGAAGAGGAGGGGGTGTCCTGGATAGTGAGTGAAGGAGGGTCCTGGATAGTGAGTGAATGGAGGAGGGCCCTGGATAGTGAGTGAAGAGGAGGGGGTGTCCTGGATAGTGAATGAAGGAGGCTCCTGGATAGTGAGTGAAGAAGGGTCCTGGATAGTGAGTGAATGGAGGAGGGCCCTGGATAGTGAGTGAAGGAGGGTCCTGGATAGTGAGTGGAGGGTCCTGGTTAGTGAGTGAAGAGGAGGGGGTGTCCTGGATAGTGAGTGAAGGAGGGTCCTGGATAGTGAGTGAATGGAGGAGGGCCCTGGATAGTGAGTGAAGAGGAGGGGGTGTCCTGGATAGTGAATGAAGGAGGCTCCTGGATAGTGAGTGAAGAAGGGTCCTGGATAGTGAGTGAATGGAGGAGGGCCCTGGATAGTGAGTGAAGGAGGGTCCTGGATAGTGAGTGGAGGGTCCTGGTTAGTGAGTGAAGAGGAGGGGGTGTCCTGGATAGTGAGTGAAGGAGGCTCCTGGATAGTGAGTGAAGAAGGGTCCTGGATAGTGAGTGAAGGGAGGAGGGCCCTGGATAGTGAGTGAAGGAGGGCCCTGGATAGTGAGTGAAGGGAGGAGGGCCCTGGATAGTGAGTGGAGGGTCCTGGATAGTGAGTGGAGGGTCCTGGTTAGTGAGTGAAGAGGAGGGGGTGTCCTGGATAGTGAGTGAAGGAGGCTCCTGGATAGTGAGTGAAGAAGGGTCCTGGATAGTGAGTGAATGGAGGAGGGCCCTGGATAGTGAGTGAAGGAGGGTCCTGGATAGTGAGTGGAGGGTCCTGGTTAGTGAGTGAAGAGGAGGGGGTGTCCTGGATAGTGAGTGAAGGAGGGTCCTGGATAGTGAGTGAATGGAGGAGGGCCCTGGATAGTGAGTGAAGAGGAGGGGGTGTCCTGGATAGTGAATGAAGGAGGCTCCTGGATAGTGAGTGAAGAAGGGTCCTGGATAGTGAGTGAATGGAGGAGGGCCCTGGATAGTGAGTGAAGGAGGGTCCTGGAAAGTGAGTGGAGGGTCCTGGTTAGTGAGTGAAGAGGAGGGGGTGTCCTGGATAGTGAGTGAATGGAGGAGGGCCCTGGATAGTGAGTGAAGGAGGCTCCTGGATAGTGAGTGAAGAAGGGTCCTGGATAGTGAGTGAAGGGAGGAGGGCCCTGGATAGTGAGTGAAGGAGGGCCCTGGATAGTGAGTGAAGGGAGGAGGGCCCTGGATAGTGAGTGAAGGAGGCTCCTGGATAGTGAGTGAAGAAGGGTCCTGGATAGTGAGTGAAGGGAGGAGGGCCCTGGATAGTGAGTGAAGGAGGCTCCTGGATAGTGAGTGAAGAAGGGTCCTGGATAGTGAGTGAAGGGAGGAGGGCCCTGGATAGTGAGTGAAGGAGGGCCCTGGATAGTGAGTGAAGGGAGGAGGGCCCTGGATAGTGAGTGAAGGAGGCTCCTGGATAGTGAGTGAAGAAGGGTCCTGGATAGTGAGTGAAGAGGAGGAGGGCCCTGGATAGTGAGTGAAGGAGGGTCCTGGATAGTGAGTGAAGGGAGGAGGGCCCTGGATAGTGAGTGAAGGAGGGACCTGGATAGTGAGTGAAGGGAGGAGGGCCCTGGATAGTGAGTGGATCTCAGTTTGACTTGAACATCTTGTCCTGCAGAAAGAGGCGATGAGTAGTCCCAGGAAGTTGGCTGTAACCCTGGAGGAACATTGAAGGGATTTCCCTTTGTGAAGGTGAAATTGACAACACGCTCCTTTGTTCTGAAACAGTGAAACTGAAAGGAGGTGGAGGGCTGACAGCCCCGGTGTCTGCGGCTCTCTTACCTTGAGGAGGGATGAGCAAGGACGTGAGCAGAGCCAGGCTGCAATACAAGACAGAGGTGAGCTTTGGAGAGTCCAACATTGCCTCTCTCTCTCTCTCTCTCTCTGCCCCTCACCCTCCCGATCAGACGCACAAACAGCAAGAGGAATGGCTTCGAAGACCCCCGTCCAGGTGCTTGCTGCCTGCCCCCTCTGCTCTCGAAACGTTTGCCCCTGGGGTGTGGGGAGGGAGCAGGTTTCCTCTGTGCGCCTCACAATGCACCAGGAGGCGTCACAAGGGCCGTCTCCAAGGAGAAGCCCCCCAACCATTTCAAAAACAAACTCCCCCCCCCCCCCCCCCTCGACACACCCACACTCCTGACCCACAGGCAGAACTTTCCACCCCCACCCTTAACCCATCATCTCTCCCTCCCTCCATCCCCTCTCAAGGGGAGGATGAATTTTGGAAAGGTTTCTCTCCACAGGATGGACATGCAAGCCAACATTTTTTTTGTTGTTTGTGTGTGGGTGTGGTGTTGCTGCGTCAGATGGACATTCTACACAACCAAGGGTTGGCCTCTCTCTCTCTCTGCCTGAAGGGATTCTAGCCCAATCTTCACCGGGGGAAGACGCTCGGCGCGGGGCAGGGGTCAGCACAGCTACCTCAGGGCGCCAGGGACCCGGGTTCAATTCCGACCTTGGCCGACTGTGCGGAGTCTGCACGTTCTCCCCGTGTCTACGTTCCGGTTTCCTCCCACAGTCCAAAGATTATCATAGAATTTACAGTGCCGAAGGAGGCCATTCGGCCCATCGAGTCTGCACCGGCTCTTGGAAAGAGCACCCTACCCAAGGTCAACACCTCCACCCTATCCCCATAACCCCATCCAACATCAAGGGCAATTTTGGACACTAAGGGCAATTTATCATGGCCAATCCACCTAACCTGCACATCTTTGGACTGTGGGAAGAAACCGGAGCACCCGGAGGAAACCCATGTGCACACGGGGAGCATGTGCAGACTCCGCACATTGACCCAAGCCAGAATTGAACCTGGGACCCTGTAGCTGTGAAGCAATTGTGCTATCCACAATGCTACCGTGCTGCCCCTACGTTCCAGTTGGGTGGATTGGCCGTGCTGAATTGTCCCGAGGTGGGATTGCGAGGATAGGGTGGAGGATTGGGTGTAGTCCCGATGGGCCGCCTCCTGCAGTGTAGGGATCCCATGACTCGAAGCAGACCATTTGGCCCACCGAGTGTGCTCCACCATTCAATGACTGATGGTGGGATGCAAGAATGCCCAACTCCCACCTCATCCCCATAACCCTCGCGGCCTACGAATCTGTCCATCTCAGTCTCGCACATACTTCCCGCTACTATCGGAGAGATTCGGAGTTTGCCTCAGAAGTAATCCAGAACAAAGGCAAGCTCTCATTATCAGCTAAACAGGGCCGAGGTACAGATCAGCAATAATCTAATTAAATGGTGGAACAGACTTGGGGGGAATGATGGCCTTTGATCTGTTTAAACTAGGGATAAGCCCCAAAAATGTCCCAGCAACTTAATCCCTTTGCCACATCTTAATACTTTGCCGCACCATTTCCAGACAAGTTGTGTGTGCACTAGTGACTAATCACTTGGCCTCATCCTTAAAGCTCACCTCTGCCTCATCTCGCAGTCACCCCGAATATCTCATTCCTTGGCGGTCGCCTACCCGGCGGTTCCGGGGAGGCAGCTGGGCTGGAGCTGGATGCGGAGGAGATAGGGGAAGGCTGACTCGTACAAGAGGATGAGAATTTTAAATTGGGTGCAGCGGAGGATCAGGACCTGAGGAGAGGTTAGGGGGTGATAGGTGAATGGGACTTGGTCAGCCGGATGCCGTTAATTTAGCACCTTTAATGCCTGTCAAGGTAATTAATCAGACATGAGGTGCTTTCGGACATTTCTGTATCCTCCACCAGCCTTCCTACAACCCTCTTCAGCCTCCGCGTTGCCTCACCTCTGGATTCTCACACATCCCCAGTTTTAATCACTGCTTTATGGAAAGTGGCTCTCACTGCTCGATGCTACCACCAAGAAAGCACAACAGCGCCTATACTTCCTCAGGAAACTAAGGAAATTCAGCATGTCCACATTAACCCTTACCAACTTTTACAGATGCACCATAGAAAGCATCCTATCGGGCTGCATCACAGCCTGGTATGGCAACTGCTCGGCCCAGGAACGCAAGAAACTTCAGAGAGTCGTGAACACAGCCCAGTCCATCACACGAACCTGCCTCCCATCCATTGACTCCATCTACACCTCCTGCTGCCTGGGGAAAGCGGGCAGTATAATCAAAGATCCCTCCCACCCAGCTTACTCACTCTTCCAACTTCTTCCATCGGGCAGGAGATACAGAAGTCTGAGAACACGCACGAACAGACTCAAAAACAGCTTCTTCCCCACTGTCACCAGACTCCTAAATGACCCTTATGGACTGACCTCATTAACACACCTTGTATGCTTCATCCGATGCCAGTGCTTACGTAGTTACATTGTATATGTTGTGTTGCCCTATTATGTATTTTCTTTTATTCCCTTTTCTTCTCATGTACTTAATCTGTTGAGTATCTCGCAGAAAAATACTTTTCACTGTACCTCGGTACACGTGACAATAAACAAATCCAATCCAATCTTTTTTCCAAATTAAGGGGCAATTCAGCGTGACCAATCCACCTAACCTGCACATCTTTGGGTTGTGGGGGTGAAACCCACGCAGACACTGGGAGAATGTGCAAACTCCGCACAGACAGTGACCCAGAGCCGGGATCGAACCCGGGTCCTCAGCGCCGCGAGGCTGGAGTACCAACCACTGCACCAGCATGCCACCCCTTGGCTATGCCGAATTGCCCCCGAGTGTCGAGGGATGTGTGGGGGGACTTGCTTCCACAGGGAGTGGTCGAGGTGAATAGTATCAAGAGCTTTTTAAGTGGGAAACTAGACGAGTATACGAGGGAGATCGGTAAGCAGTGGGACCCATTTTGACAAGATGGCCAACTCTTACGACCCATGCCCCATTCACAATAAATTCTCCAGTTACTTGAAAAAAAGTCTCATTCACTATTGGAGCTTCTGTATTAAATGTAAAATTTGTAAATAAAAATAATTTTTTGGGTCTGGCAAAAGAAAGCACAGAGCACTACTGGACCCTAACTATGCAGAAGGAGCATCTTCGGGCAAGAAATTGAAAGAGAATCGATTTTCCTTTGAAACCCGTTGGTTTTAGTTGCAGGTGCTGACTTACCTGGCCGACCAGCTGCGGTAGACACGGGATCCTCTGCTGGAGGCCGTGTCGGTGGCAACGGCCTCGACAGCAGCCTCGTGTGGTCATACACCACACAGCAGCGGGAATTTGCCCAGAGAGAAAACGGGACGGGCCGCCGATTTTGGGGGGGTCATTTTTGGCGACCCGTTTCACATCTGCCCGCTACCCACCTGCGGGCCGCCACCACCACCACTTTGAAAAGAATTGGAAGAAAGAGCTACGGCAGATTTAAACGGGGACTAATGAGAGTAGGCTCGAGTAAGCATAAACTGGTTGGTCCAAATGGCCCGTGTGTGTTGTATATCCTGTGAAGCAACCTTGGGATCATAGAATTCCCACTGTACAGAGGCCATTCTGCTCATCGAGTCTGTACCGACCCTCTGAAAGAGCGCCTATGTAGGCACAATAACCCCACCCTAGAGGCAATTTAGCACAGCCAATCCACCAACCTGCACATCTTTGGACTGTGGAACCCCACGCAGACATGGGAAGAATGCAACCTCCACACAGACAGCCACCCGAGGTCGGAATCGAGCCACAGACCCGGGCGCTGTGAGGCAGCAGTATTAACTCCAGATACTGCAGGTATACTGAGTGCCGCACTGTCAGGGTCGGTACTGAGGGAGTGTCGCATTGTCAGAGGGTCGGTACTGAGGGAGTGCCGCACTGTCAAAGGGTCGGTGCTGAGGAAGTGCCGCACTGTCAAAGGGTCGGTACTGAGGGAGTGCTGCACTGTCAGAGGGTCAGTACTGAGGGAGTGCCGCACTGTCAGAGGGTCAGTACTGAGGGAGTGCTGCACTGTCAGAGGGTCAGTACTGAGGGAGTGCCGCACTGTCAGAGAGTCAGTACTGAGGGAGTGCCGCACTGTCAGAGGGTCAGTACTGAAGGAGTGCCACACTGTCAGAGGGTCAGTACTGAGGGAGTGCTGCACTGTCAGAGGGTCAGTACTGAGGGAGTGCTGCACTGTCAGAGGGTCAGTACTGAGGGAGTGCCGCACTGTCAGAGGGTCAGTACTGAGGGAGTGCCGCATGGTCAGAGGGGTCAGTACTGAAGGAGTGCTGCACTGTCAGAGGGTCGGTACTGAGGGAGTGCGGCGCGGTCAGGGTCGGTACTAAGGGAGTGCCGCATTGTCAGAGGGTCGGTACTGAAGGAGTGCTGCACTGTCAGAGGGTCAGTACTGAGGGAGTGCCGCACGGTCAGAGGGGTGGTACTGAGGGAGTGCTGCACTGTCAGAGGGTCAGTACTGAGGGAGTGCCGCACTGTCAGAGGATCAGTACTGAGGGAGTGCCGGACTGTCAGTACTGAGGGAGTGCTGCCCTGTCAGAGGGTCAGTACTGAGGGAGTGCCGCACTGTCAGAGGGTCAGTACTGAGGGAGTGCCGCACTGTCAGAGGGTCATTACTGAGGGAGTGCTGCACTGTCAGAGGGTCAGTACTGAGGGAGTGCCGCACTGTCAGAGGGTCAGTACTGAGGGAGTGCCGCACTGTCAGAGGGTCAGTACTGAGGGAGTGCCGCACTGTCAGAGAGGTCAGTACTGAGGGAGTGCCGCACTGTCAGAGGGTCAGTACTGAGGGAGTGCCGCACTGTCAGAGGGGTCAGTACTGAGGGAGTGCCGCACTGTCAGAGGGTCAGTACTGAGGGAGTGCCGCACTGTCAGAGGGTCAGTACTGAGGGAGTGCCGCACTGTCAGAGGGTCAGTACTGAGGGAGTGCCGCACTGTCAGAGGGTCAGTACTGAGGGAGTGCCGAGTGAAGGCCCTCGCTCACCTTCTCTGCCCACTCCCCCTCCTTCATGGCCCCACTGAAAACCTCTCTGTATCGGCCACATGCTTCAACAGAGCTCCTTACGCGGGCGAATGTCAAACTCTGCTCGATAATGCTTGCGAGGAGCTCTGGGGGACGCTTTGCCGCGTTAAAAACCGCTTTAGCCGTGCAAGTCTCCATCAGCTGAGGCTGGGGTGGATGGGGCGCCTTTACTCGGGGACGTGCACTGCAGGGTGAGGGGCCAACGCTTTCAGGCTGAGCACCAGCCAAGAAAATCAGTGTTGAAACAGGAATCAAATAAACAGCTCAGCCATTTAGAAGATGGAAGATCAAACTTTATTTCGGAACTACTTGCATACAAAGAAAACATATTGCACATCAACCAAAAAGAAACAAGATTTTCAAAAAAAAGAGAAAACAAAACTAAAAAGGACAAAAACATTTGTAGTTTGGAATCTCGTACACCAGACGGTTCAGAGGGCAGGAAACCAACCCCGTTAGATTTGTGGAACCAAACTATTTGCGGATCCACCCCGGTTTCCCGGATCAACAATCAGAGTGCACGAAACAGATCCAAATTGACACCGTTAACGCAGTCTCAAATATCCTTCGAACTGTTGAAGATGCACGGCGGGCAAAGAGTCATTTAAAAAACTTTCAATACAGAAACAAAATTACTTCATCAGTGTTACCTAACTAGCAACCGAGTCACGCAACACCCCTGCAGGGCGGCACGTTTGCCCGGGTGCAGATGGTGAATCTAGCCGCTCCTCTTAACCGTTCTCGTTGGGAGGTGGGGGGCGGGCGACCGGCTGTACTTGGGAGGTTGCCGCTGACCACCCCTGCTGCTGGAATGGCTCCCGTTCAACCGGGGCCGACGCTGAATCCGCCACTCACTGCGCTGGGCACAAAGCTGTCCCGGCACCCGTCATTTGGCCTTGTGAATAAGCAGCCTGGTTCTCTCAGCCCTGGCCTCGACCCCCCCACCCCCCGCACACACAAACCGAGCTGGTACCGACGACCCATTCGGTTACCGCCTCACCTGGGCTCAGGAAGCCAGCCAGCCTCTGGGGGTCCAGATGCCAGTGCTGGCTCTTCTGGTGTGGGGGCTGCTGTCACAATATGGAGTGTGCACGCGCGCGCGTTTGAAAATAGGGTTGCGAAGTAATTTAAAGAAAAGAATAATTAATGCTGAGTTTATTTCTGCCATTATGAAGTCTCATGATCACACGCACTAGCCATCGCCTGCAGCACATCAGGTATCAAGTATTAAAAACAGCTGCGTGGGCTCCATCGTACAGTCGCTGAAGAAATGTGGGCTTTAGGTTAGTGTGATGCAAGGTGAGAGAGAGAGAGAGAGAGAGAGAGAGAGAGAGAGAGAGAGAGAGAGAGAGAGAGAGAGCCGGCTTTTAAATACTGTACAGTGAAAATAAATTAACCTTTTTTGAAATGAAGCTGCTTAGTCCAACTTTCCTGACAATCATCGTTCCTCCGCTAACTCCGGGGGCCACTTTCCGCGGGCCCATTTTCCCCATCCGCCCCTCCGTATCTTTCCTTCCATTCCAGTGTTTCTCCTACATTCCAACCAGCAATGACGGAATCATTCTGCTTTTATTTTATCTTTCCCCAGTTATATTAGTTGTTCCTTTTTTTTAAAATTACTATCAGTGCAAGTAATACGGAGTGCATCATTTAATAGTGTCTCCTTACCACAAGTGGTTGCATACTCGTTGGTTTTTGCGATTTTTATTCCGCAGAATTTTATCGTTTTTAAATTAGACAAGCTTCAAGTAACCGACACCTTGCCTTCCTGCTCTCTTCTACACCCCCTCCACTCTCTCCATCCTCAAGCTTCTCGAACCAAACCTCTCTTTAATATATATATTTTTATCGCTGACCTCCGCCATCAAAACGTCGAAAAACAAAACCCCACTTTTCTTTTACACTCTTAGAAGGCACAACATCTTTATTTAAGTGTTTTTGTTTTTTTTTGCGTTTTTTTTTTTAATTGTGTATTTTTTTTAAATTTCCTCGAACTTTTTAATTAAATGTCAAAAAACAGATACACAGATATATGTTTTGAACACCTCCCCTCGAACCTCTGTCCGGTGCTGAGGGTAAGGGGAGGGCAAGTGCTGTGTCGAGTCGGGTAGTAGTAAGTAGTAGTTATGTAGTATTCAGGTTCCTATCTTTGGCAAGCTTTGACAAGCACTATTGAATAAACATGATGCAAGCGGGTCAGAGATTCAAGGGTGGCGGCTGCTGCGTTTTTACGAAACGCCGTTCACCACGGCCTGCTGCTTGATGGTGGGGCCGGCTGCTTGCTCGTAGCTCTGCCCGCGCTCCTGGGAGTCGCCCGCCGTCTTGGTGGCGCTGCCATTTGGGCTGCTGGTTGGGCCGTTTGGCGTGGCGCTGGGCTCGTCGCTGGGGTCCGCCCGCTCCTGAGGGAGGCCAAGCACAAACACTCTATGACTGCATTTTCACTCCCCCGTGGAATGTCCCTCCAGACTCTTTCCCGCAATGCTCCCAGAGTCTCCCTGCTGCACAGCTTAACCACCATTCCCTCCCGCTGCACTCCTGGGGGTGGGGCTGCGGGGAAGCAGGAAGGGTTTGCAAAGGGTTACGGGTAGGGCTGAGAGATGACACAACTTGGCAGCCGGGAGTATAATGTGGGAAAAACAGGAGGCGGCCCACTTTGGCAAATGATCAGGAAAGCAGATCATTATTTAAATGGAGAATAAGAGGGATCGGGTGTCCTGAAAATCTCTAAATTGTTAGCCTGCAGGTATACAGGTAGTTAGGTTGGCAAATGGAGTGCTGGCCTTGGTGGGTGGGAGTATTAAAGTAGGGGAGTCTTGCTGCAACTGTACAGGGCATTAGCGAGGAGGTTAGGCCGATACTCATTGGAGGCTATTAAAATTAATGGGGTGAGCTTAACGAAATGAGACTCTGAGCGGGTGTGACATGGTGGATGTGGAGGTGTGTCCTCCAGTGGGGAAATCGAGGGAGGCACGGTTTCAGGTCTCCCACTGAACACAAGAAACGAGAAGGACGAAAAATCTTTTTATACAGCGAGGAGTTCAGAGCTGCAATGCACTGCTCCTGGAAGCAACTTTCAACAGGAAAAAAGGAAAGGGTCGGGGATATGGCGAAGGAGGGATTAATGGAACAGCCCTTCCAGCAAGCCAGTGCAGGCATGCTGGACAGAAAGGCCTCCTCCTGCCCACTCTCCGATAGCTGCCATTGCTCTGTAAGGCCCTCACACTAACAGCACACAGTGACACAAGCCATCAGTCAAGCAGCCGAAAGGGTTGCCAGGGGTCCTGAACAAGACGGCTTACCTGTTGTTTCGCCTCTGGCTCCGGCCCGGGGTCTCTCTCGGATTGATCCGTTTGCGTGACGCGCTGTCGGCTCTGCGAATCTGCGCGGGAGATGTAATCGGCCACTGTAACTGAGGTAACAAGCATCTTAGAACTTGGCTCACCGACTCGCCGCTCCGACGCCGGAGACCGGGAGGAACCGGGATTCTCCTCCTCGGAGCAGCACAGGTCAAAGGGAGATGTAACCGAGCTGTTCAAAAGGAGGGAGGAATATCTCCGCAAGTCGGACAGCTCTTCCAGAAGAGCTGGCACGGGGGGGGGTTGAATGGCCTCTTCCTGCTCGGTAACGTGCTGCGAGCAGTGAAGGACTGGCGAACTCACCTGGCTGCCGGTCTCTGCTCAGGGAACCGTCCAATCTGTTGCCACGATTCCGGCGCCTGCGACTCCTGTTTCTGCGTGGGGGTCTCCCCTCGGTCTCGTCTGGAGGGAGGGGTGGGGGCAGGAGAGGGAGACAGGCAGTGGCTCAGTTCACTCCAAACTCCCACAATTTTATTACACAGACCAGGAGCAGTACACCGCCGGCAGCTTTAGATTTAACCTGGCCACCCACCCAACACTAACTTTCGACGCTCCCTTTAAGACGCTGGTTTAGCACAGTGGGCTAAATCGCTGGCTTTGAAAGCAGACCAAGGCAGGCCAGCAGCACGGTTCAATTCCCGTACCCGCCTCCCCGAACAGGCGCCGGAATGTGGCGACTAGGGGCTTTTCACAGTAACTTCATTGAAGCCCACTCGTGACAATAAGCGATTTTCATTTTTCGCACCATTGATATATCCAACATTTCCTTCGAATTTGATTCCACACAGATGATGCCAGTGGTTAAATTTCACTTTTCCCTGCTCCTGGCCAAGGTAAATACAGATAAAGCTTCCACCTCTGAAACCCATTACTTTACCAATGACTTAAAATTACAGCCATGCTGCCTTCAGGGAAGGTGGTTCAGTCTTCATCTTCACCCACGTGGGGGAGGGAGCCCGTGGAAACCGCCAGGTTGGTCAAAACCCTTTGGCGCAGGAGCAGACATGCTCGCCCTCGGTTACACACAACCAGAGCATCCACAACAACGACCCCATAAAGCAGTTTTGAAGCGATTTGCCTGGCAGTCCCAGACAGCTGGAGCAGATACGAAAGACGGCTCCACACTCTGCTGCCACTGCTCCATCCTACACGGGTAAAACCGTTTCAATTTTAAAGAGGGTTATGGAACCGAAAGCTCTGGGGGCTGCCCACCCACAAATCTTTGAAGGCAGCAGGACAAATTGAGAAGGCGGTTCAGAAAGCGAAATGGGGTCTTTGGCTTCAGAAGCAAAGCTAGAGCGTGCAAAAGGCAAAGAGATTAACGCTAAACCGTTAGAAATCACTGCGCCCCAATTCCGGGCACCACCCATTAGGAAGGACGTCAACCTTTCGGAGAGGTGTGGAGGGAGATTTACTGGGATGGGACCAGGGATGAGGGGCCTCTGGATAATGCGGGGAGACTAGAGGAGCTGGGAATGTTCTCCTTGGAGACGGGAAGGCTGAAGGGGCAACAGGAAAGGCCTTTTGGTCCTTTGCCGGTCAAAAACAGCCACCTCACTATTCTAATCCCATTTTCCAGCACATTTGGAGAGCGTAAATAAGGGGAATACTTTTCCTTTTCCGCACGGACTGGTTTTGCTCTGGAAGGCGCTGCCTGAAAGGGCAGTGGAAGCGGATTCATTAGGAGCTTTCAAAAAGGGTGAATTGAAGGGGGAAATCTTGCTGGGTCGTTGGGAAAGAGTAGAGGAAAGTGGGACATCAGCCCTTTCAAGGGGCCAAATGGCCAGTTGTACCCCTAGCCCCTCCCCAGCCGTCACTCCAGGCACTTAACCGGAAGCACCCCGTCACATACCCACACCATTCTCATTGATGGAGGCGCTGTCGGACTCCACAATCCCGTCCATCATGGTTGCGTCGTCGTCGGTGCGCCGCCTGCGGGACCTGCGGCGCCGGTTCGCGTTGGCGTGCGGTTCGCTGGCGTCGGTGTCGCCGGCCTGATCGGTTTCCGCGTTCTCCAGCAGGCTGTACGGATTGCTGTCTGGGTCCTTCAGCACTGAAACACAAAAGCGCCACAGGCAGGCACACACAATTACCAGAGAGAAAAGCAACTGCATCGCAGGCAGGAACAGGACAAGGCTTTGCTGTCGGGTAGGACCGCATCAGAAACGTCTGCCACAGATATTTTGCCTGTATTGTGCATCAGTTAATCCTGACGAAGCTGCCTTAGCTTCCTTTACACAATTTAAATAGAGACCTCGCCCTCGTGTCCTTTGTTGGTCTCGGTCCGGTCCCGATCAACCGACTTGTGGTCTCCGCAACCCTTTGACCTCCTGCTTTGGGCCTGCTGGGCAATCTGCTCGCATAGTGTTCAGCGGCCTAGTCTCTGGTCTCCAACTCCCTCGACCTCTCTTCCCACCCGCCTTTAAAACACTCCCAAAAATAGAATTGTAGGAGCTAGTGGATATAAGCGAGCCTGGCAGTGCTGCTTTGCTGGAAGTGACATCTTTTTAAAATAAGGGCAAGGGCGATCGGAGTCACTATCTACCCCCTCAACCAACGTCACCAAAAACAGACCGTCTGGGTCATTAACACGAGGCTGTGGAACCTGCTGCGCGTCAATTTACTGCCTTGTTTCCTGCATTAAGGGGCTACAATTCAAAATGGATCAAGTGCTTTGGCACCATCAGAGGTGTAGAAAGGTGCTATAGAAATGCAGTTCTTTCTTCCTCAAAGCCTAATTTTCTTTTACCCCAGTCTAATATTACCTCTCTCCTCGAGCTCAGCATTCAGTTTCCCCTCGTACCAGCCTGCAAAGGGCAGTAGTGGCTTGTACATCAAAATTCCCTAAATAAATGCACAGTGGTTAGCACTGTTGCTTCACAGCGGCAGGGACCTGGGTTCGATTCCCCGCTGGGTCACCGTCTGTGCGGTGTGCGCACGTTCTCCCAGTGTCTGCGTGGGTTTCCTCCGGGTGCTCTGGTTTCCTCCCACAGTCCCGAAAGACGTGCTTGTTAGGTGAATTGGATATTCTGAATTCTCCCCGTGTACCCGAACAGGCGCCGGAATGTGGCGACTAGGGGCTTTTCACAGTAACTTCACTGCAGTGTTAATGTCAGCCTACTTCTGACACTAATGATTATTAAATCCAAGCTCTTACTGTCAAGAGTGGGGCCATTATTCAGAGAGGATGTCAAACTGGCTGATGGGCCTTCATCCGAACCTACCTCGTTATGGACAGACCAGTGTGAACCAGGATATTATGGGGAGAAACGATAAAGTATTTCTCTTCCCATCTGCTCAAAGTGATTTAAGCACACGATGGCCGATCTTTATTTGACTGTACACCTTTAACTCAGTTACTTCCATTGTCTGTGCTTGAGTGGTCTGGACACAGGAATAATGCCCTCCAGCATAATCCAGTCACCTAATTAAATCACCATCGGTATTTTAACTGCCCCCAGCTGTGATTCCGTAACCCTCAGCTTCCTTGCCTAACAAATATCTCACTTTTGAAATGCTCAATTGATACGCAGCCTCGACAGCTTTTTGGGAGCGAAGAAAGATTGCTGGATGCCATGAGCATTTTAAAAGGATCTTTTCGCCTGAAACCTTGCTTCTCTTCTCGCGGGAGACCGGTAACCCACTCGAGATCAGAGAACAAACATTCCATTTCAGCACATCACTGCCATCCTCGAGAAGGGCGAGGGCAGCAGACGCATGGGGGGGGGGGGCATCACCACCTGGAGGTTCCCCTCCAAGCCACTCACCGCCCTGACTGGGAAATATATCGGCCGCTCTTTCACTGTCGCTGGGGCAACATCCTGGAACTCCCTCCCTAACAGCACAGTGGGTGTAACCACACCGCATGGACTGCAGCGGCTCAAGAAGGCAAAGATGGACAAATGTAGTGGTTTGGGGGCTAGTGTAGTCAGGGGAATAGACACTGTTCTGTGTCCACGATCGAGAGTCTCGAAGGCTGTGTTGCCTGCCTGGTGCCAGGGTCAGGGACTGCTCTGGGCTGGAAAGGAACTTTCCGGGGAGTGGGGGGGGTGGAATCTCGTGGTCATGGTTCATGTAGGCACCGATGACACAGGGTAAAACAAGGGAGGGGGCTCAGTGGAGCCAGTTTTGAGTTAGGCACTAACTTAAGGAACAGAACCGCTGGGGTTATAATCTCTGGATTATCACCTGAGCCACGTGGAAATTGGCGAAGGGTATGTAAAATTCGGGAGATGAGTACACGGCTCAAAGGCTGGTGTGGGAGAAGTGGATACCGGATTGTGGGACATTGGAATCTGTACTGGGGAAAGCGGGGGCTGTATCTCTGGGACGGCTGCTATCTGAACCATGCAGTGTTCTTGCGGACTGTATAACTAGGGGTGCAGAGGGGTCAAAGGGGAAAGGAAGGGGGGGTAGCGTTGTTAATCAAGGAAGGTTTCAGAGCAGTGCTGAATCATGATATAAAAGCAATGGAGAGTGATGCAGAATTGGTTTGGGTGAAAATCACCATGACGAGACTGTGAGCAGTCTACAGGCCGCCAAAATGTGACCACTCAAGGAGGTCAACGCATAAATGAAGAAATATCAAGGGCACGTTTGAAAAGAACCGCAATTATCAGGGGAAATTTTAATTTGCATTACAATTGAACAAACCAAAGCGGCAAGGGCAAAGTAGAAGAATAATTTGTGGAATGCATTAGGGATGGCCTTTAGAGCAGCATGTTGTGGAATCTACCCAGGAACGGATTATTTTAAATTTGGCTCTGTTCAATGAAGGATTAATAAGGGATCCCGTTGTTAATGATTCCCTAGGGGGTAGTGGCCACAATTTGATAGAATGCCAGATACAGTTTGAGGGCAAACTCCATAACCAGTGACTTCAACTTAAAGAAGGGCAATTATAAAGGTATGTGAGAGGAGTTGTCTACAGCAATCTGGGTAAGCAAGCTAAGATACAGGGCAGTAGACAAGCAGAGGTAGATATTCTCACAGCTAGTCCATAGTGCTCAGCAGGAGTTTATCCCAATCAAAAAGAGGGATTCCACCAGAAAGAGGCAAAATCCATGGTGAACAAAGGAGGTCGAGGATGATGTTAAATTGGAAAGCAGGATATATAAAGTGGAAAGGGATATTGGTGGGCCAGAAAACTGGGAAGATTCTAGGATCCAGCAGCAAAAGACTAAAAAGACTACCGCAGCACGGTAGCCTTGTGGATAGCACAATTGCTTCACAGCTCCAGGGTCCCAGGTTCGATTCCGGCTTGGGTCACTGTCTGTGCGGAGTCTGCACATCCTCCCAGTGTGTGCGTGGGTTTCCTCCGGGTGCTCCGGTTTCCTCCCACAGTCCAAAGATGTGCAGGTTAGGTGGATTGGCCATGATAAATTGCCCTTAGTGTCCAAAATTGCCCTTAGTGTTGGGTGGGTTTACTGGGTTATGGGGATAGGGTGGCGGTGTTGACCTTGGGTAGGGTGCTCTTTCCAAGAGCCGGTGCAGACTCGATGGGCCGAATGGCCTCCTTCTGTACTGTAAATTCTATGATAAAAAGCTCATTAGGGAGAAAAAATGAATTTTGAGAGAAAGCTTGCAGGCAGTTTAAAAACAGAGTTTCTCTGGATATATAAATAGAAAGGGAAATGTGGGACCTCTACTGATGGAGGCTGGTGAAGCAACAGCAAACAAAGAAATGGCGGATATGCTAAATACATTTTTTGCATCAGTCTTCAGCACGGACACATTGCAAATATCCCAGAGGTATCAGAAGGGTCGAGTTCAAATAACATGGTCGACCTTACAGAAATCCCAATCACAAGGGACAGACAAACTCAAGGGGCTAAAGACAGACAAGTCACCAGGACCCGAGGGGCTGCACGCTGGGGTTTTAATGGACGTAGCTGTAGAGATAGTGGTCCCATTGGTTGACATTTTTTGAAATCCGCTAAATTTCGGGAGGGCACCAGAAAATTGGAAAACAGCCAATGTGACTCCCTTGTTCAAAAAGACACAAAGGTTGGTGGAATTGCGGATAGCGATGAGGACTGTCAGAGGATACAGCAGGATTTAGATTGTTTGGAGACTTGGGCGGAGAGATGGCAGATGGAGTTTAATCCGGACAAATGTGAGGTCATGCATTTTGGAAGGTCTAATGCAGGTAGGGAATATACAGTGAATGGTAGAACCCTCAAGAGTATTGAAAGTCAAAGAGATCTAGGTGTACAGGTCCACAGGTCACTGAAAGGGGCAACACTGATGGAGAAGGTGGTCAAGAAGGCATACGGCATGCTTCCCTTCATTGGCCGGGGCATTGAGTATAAGAATTGGCAAGTCATGTTGCAGCTGTATAGAACCTTAGTTAGGCCACACTTGGAGTATAGTGTTCAATTCTGGTCGCCACACTGCCAGAAGGATGTGGAAGCTTTAGAGAGGGTGCAGAAGAGATTTACCAGGATGTTGCCTGGTATGGAGGGCATTAGCTGAGGAGCTGGAAGAACGGAGGTTGAGGGGCGACCTGATAGAGGTCTACAAAATTATGAGGGGCATAGACAGAGTGGATAGTCAGAGGGTAGAGGGGTCAATTACTAGGGGGCATAGGTTTAAGGTGCGAGGGGCAAGGTTTAGAAGGGATGTACGAGGCAAGGTTTTTTTTTAATATACAGAGGGTAGTGGGTGCCTGGAACTCGCTGCCGGAGGTGGTGGTGGAAGCAGGGACGATAGTGACATTTAAGGGGCATCTTGACAAATACATGAATAGGATGGGAATAGAGGGATACGGACCCAGGAAGTGTAGAAGATTTTAGTTTGGACCGGCAGCATGGTCAGCATGGGCTTGGAGGGCCGAAGGGCCTGTTCCTGTGCTGTACTTTTCTTTGTTCTTTGTAAAGGCAGAAGACAGGAACTACAGGCAATTAATTTGAGATCTATTATTGTCAAGAAGCTGGAGTCAATAATCAAAGAGGAAATAGCTAATTGTTTAGGAAAGCCGAATATAATCAAACCGAGTCAACATGGTCTAACGAAAGGCAAATAGTGTTTAATAGATTTGCTCGAATTCGTTGAGGATAGAACAGGGAGAGTAGATAGAGCAGAACCTGTAGATGTAGTGTATTTAGATTTCCAAAAGGCATCTGTCAAGGTGTCGCATAAGGAGGTTGGTGCATAATGTGAAAGCCCCTGGAATTGGAGGAAGTGTCTTCGTACCGATTGAAAACTGGCTGTAACATAGAAATCAGAGTTGGAATACATTTTCAGATGGAAAGATGTAACTAGCGGAGTACCGCTGGGATCAGTTCTGGGCCTGCAGTCGTTCATTATTTACATTAGGAACAAAATGTAAGATTTCCAGGAGGAGATGAAAATAGGTGGAAGGACGTGTTGTGAAGAGGATGTTGTGATTCTCCAACGGGATATCGATAGGTTGGTGACTGGGCGAAAACCAGGCGAATGGAGTGTAATGGGGGGGATTTCGGTAGGGGGAATCAAAAGGCAGATAGTGAGTGAAGTGCAGAGGGAGCTTTGCGTTTTAGTGCCTAAACCACAAAAAGCCAGCAGGCAGGTCAGGGTAGATGGTGAGATGTTTTCACCAGTGGGAGAGTCGCGAACAAGAGGGCATGGCGACAAGATAGAGGGCCGGTCAAAACGGAGATGGGTAGAAATCTCTTCTCGCAGAGGGTGTGGAATCCCTGGAATTCTCTGCCCTGAGGCTGGGTCATTAGAAGTATTTAAAGTGGAGCTGGATAAATATTCGATAGGTCGAGGAATAGAGGGAAACGGCAGAGAAAAGGAGTTACGCCCGGCATGGATCAGCAGCGATCCTATTGAATGGCAGGTCAGGCTCGAAGGCCCCGGGGCCTACTCCGGTTTTGAATTCCTGTGCTCACCACCACCTTCTCAAGGGGTAATTAGGGACGGGCAACAAATGCTGGCCTAGCCAGTGATACTCAAATCCAATGAAAGAACACAAAAATGTCAGTATGCAGTTTGATCAGTTTGAATTTGATCCAGGTCTGGGCAACAAGCAGCTTTCAAACCCACTGGAGTGGACTTGTTTATTGTCACGTGTACCGAGGTACAGTGAAAAGTATTTTTCTGCGAGCAGCTCAACAGATCATTAAGTACACGTGAAGAAAAGGGAATACAAGAAAATACATAATAGGGCAACAAGATATACAATGTAACTACATAAGCACTGGCATCGGGTGAAGCATACAGGGCGTAGTGTTAATGAGGTCAGTCCATAAGAGGGTCATTTAGGAGTCTAGTGACAGTGGGGAAGAAGCTGTCTTTGAGAGTCTGTTCATGCGTGTTCTCAGACTTCTGTATCTCCTGCCCGATGGAAGAAGTTGGAAGAGTGAGTAAGCCGGGTGGGAGGGGTCTTTGATTATGCTGCCCGCTTTCCCCAGGCAGCGGGAGGTGTAGATGGAGTCAATGGATGGGAGGCAGGTTCGTGTGATGGACTGGGCGGTGTTCACGACTCTCTGAAGTTTCTTGCGGTCCTGGGTCGGGCAGTTGCCATACCAGGCTGTGACGCAGCCTGATAGGATGCTTTCTATGGTGATTTACTGCTTTGATCAGTCCGCTTTCTTTAGTTAATAATGTTCAACAGTAGAAAATGCAATTCAAACTGGTAGGAGTTCAATGTACCTGCACTGATTGATGATGTGCCGCCTCGACCTCCACCACGACCTCTCCCGGAGGGAGGAGCCCCTCGGCCACGGCCTCCAATCGGCCTCCTCCGGTTCGGGTCCGATCCCTGCCGGCGATCCCTCTCTTCGTCGGCCTGACCTGCCGACCAATCGCTCAGCTCATCCCGGCGTTCCGACTCAGCCTCGGAAACGTTGGAGAAGTCGGAGTTGTTGTCTGCAGCAAGTAAGAGTTCGGAGATTAAAAGGTGGCCGTCTCCACAGCGCACTTGAGCCAAACAAGCATCAGGTCAAGACCCGCTTCTGATGGCGTGGCCGTCTCCGCCACGCCTGTAACTAGTTAGGTCGGTGCAGAATAAAATTGGAGGGGGAATTCTGTACCCGGGTCATCTGAACAAGCCGCTGGAGTGTCTGCACAACCCTAGCCTTAAGGAATTAGGAGCTATTTATTTTGCTCATTTACGACCCACACTCAACATCGGTGTGGTTCAGCACTCACACTTCGGCTGCCGGCCAACGTCCTGCCCAGTGAGCGGAGCACGTAGCCTGGGCAGACATCCCGAGTGCCGCATCGGGCGGGTGCTGCTATACTTCCCGCCGCTGACTGGGCCCAGGGTTTTGGATGAAGGACGACCAGGTCGCCGAGGCAGAAGAGGGGAACCAGAGTCTAGCAGAGAGAAACCGCGGTGGAGGGAGGGGAGGGGGGAATGAAAGGAGACATATTAATAATTGCAATAGATTCAGTGAGAACTAAAACGTGCGTGTGGTAAAACATCGCAAGGCATTTTATAGGTGGGTTAGATGGAAATTTAACAGTTGTAAAAGGAGATGCTATGGCAGGCGAACAAGGCGGCAAGCGAGGAGAGGGGGGGGGGGGGGGGAAAGAGAGAAGCAGAGGGAGGTTTAGGGAGAGGATTCCTGGGCTTTGGGCCTAGCCAGCTGGAGACACAGCCGCCAGGAGGGCAATGAAAATCAGTTTTAGTAAGAGGGGGGATTTTGGTGATACAATACCCGCTGTTATAACTTGGTATTTGGGAAAAGTGAAATTGAAGCTGCACAGTAAAGATAAAGTGCATCGGCCTGCCATGTCAGGGCACCATGACGTTAAACGGCAGGTACCTCGCCTCCCTCGTCCTCGGCCGCTGTAGGATCTCGAGCTGTGCATGGAGGAGGCCGTGCTGTCATCCGTCATGTAGCCACGCTCCTTGTCGGCACGGGTGGACAGCGGGCGGTACCCCATGCCGATCTGCCGGAGCTGCTCATCTATCTGCAGCCTCTCCAATCGCAGCTGCTCGACCTCCTGCGGGAAGGACAAGAGACAGAGTCCACAACCGGATTTCAAGACGCACGACAAAGGTGAACACCTGACACGAGCAATGGCAACGTTTGGCACCCTCTTCCCACAGTTTCTACCCTTTGAAGGAAAAGCTCGCTCGCTGGGATACAGCTCCATGCCAACAACTGCCCTTTCACTACTGCGCTTGACTAACTATTCTTCCATTGGGAGACAGCGTAGGCACGAAACTGCCTCAAATTCCACTCTGATTCTGCCCCAGACATTTGCCCGAGTCAGCAGCGGTCAAATTAAAATGCATTTTGATAACGTCTTTCACAACTTCAGGACATCCCAAAGTATTTCACAGTAACCAAGTACGTTTGAAGAGTTTTACAATGCAGGAAACGCTGCAGCCAGAAAGCTCCCACAAACAGGAATTAAATAAATGAGCAGATAATCTTTTTTTTTTTTTTTAAATATAAAATAGTGATGTTGGTCGATGGATAATTATTGATCCAGGCAGCGCTCTCCTGCCTCTTCTACCAAATAATGCCGCGGGATCTTTTACACCCACTCCAAAGGAACACAATTTATTACCTCATCTGAAAGATGGCGCCTCTCAACACTGTAGTGCTCCTTCAGTACTGCACTCGGAGTGCTGGCCTGGGTTAATGGCGTTCGTGTCCTTCGAGTGACTCTGAGAATCTTCAGACTCGCCCACTGAGCCACGGCCAATGGACACTGCTCGGGAGTGGAACTCTGGGTAACGTCCATCGCTCTCTGCTTCCTCAAGCCTCTCATCATCACCCACTGAGCCACGGTCAGTGGACACTGCTCGGGAGTGGAACTCTGGGTAACGTCCATCGCTCTCCGCTTCCTCGAGCCTCTCATCATCACCCACTGAGCCACGGCCAATGGACACTGCTCGGGAGTGGAACTCTGGGTAACGTCCATCGCTCTCTGCTTCCTCAAGCCTCTCATCATCACCCACTGAGCCACGGTCAGTGGACACTGCTCGGGAGTGGAACTCTGGGTAATGTCCATCGCTCTCCGCTTCCTCGAGCCTCTCCTCGTCACCCACTGAGCCACGGTCAATGGACACTGCTCGGGAGTGGAACTCTGGGTAACGTCCATCGCTCTCTGCTTCCTCAAGCCTCTCATCATCACCCACTGAGCCACGGCCAATGGACACTGCTCGGGAGTGGAACTCTGGGTAATGCCCATCGCTCTCCGCTTCCTGGAGCCTCTCCTCATCGCTACGTTTAATGCAATGGTACCCATTCCGCACTCCACCCACCTCCGTTCCTCAAGCGCCCGAGGGATTCAGTGCAAAGTGCGGGCAGAGATTCGGTTGTTGGATTGGCAGTGGAACTAGGCTCACGGTGCGCAGGGCTCACTCAATGCTTCCAAACTGTTCTCCCCAAAGCCAAACGAGCAGAAAAAGCCAACAGCGTTTTCATCAAAATCATTCAAATGGTTTAGTCTTTCCACCAGAGGAATGAGAGCAAACCCAGGGTCAAAACGCTCACCACTACATGAAGCACACAGTAGAATAAAACAGCCTCATTCATTGGTCGCAAGACGCTTTGGGACATTGATGAAAAATCCTCTGAAGTATGTCGATATGTTCAGCTGCAAAAGTTCACAGTACATTGATCGCTGCTACTTTAAAAACCACCACACTTGGACATGTTTCAGGCGCACAGGCAGAAAACTAATTCCAATCAGGTCGTCGTGAGGCTGCTGTTAAATGACACAGCCAGCTGGGGGCGCAATTACTGCTTCACCGAGGGCCAGCACGGTTTAAAACAATGGCTCCTTCAGAATTCCACACAGTTCACAGGTTGATATTAAACAAACAGTGAGACAGATGCTGCCGTGCAAAACGTTGTCTATTAAAGAACACGGCAGCATGGATTCACACAAGGGTGTGCAGCCCTGTACAAGGGTAGCCCGGCACTATCTCATGGTTACCATGTGAGCGACTCACTGCTACGCCGAGGAATGCGCTTCTCAAGTCAGGATTGTGGTACTGAATGGGTAGAAAACCGGTTTTATTAGTTCCCTTCCTTCTTGATGGTGTTGGGCGAGGGGGGAGGGGGGGTTAGAGAAATAACATGACTGCATTCATTCTGAAACAGCAAACACCGATCATGACAAAACCATTGCCCCAAAAAGGCAGCACGGTAGCTCAGTGGTTAGCACTGTGGCTTCACAGCGCCAGGGTCCCAGGTTCGATTCCCCGCTGGGTCACTGTCTGTGCGGAGTCTGCACGTTCTCCCCGTGTCCGCGTGGGTTTCCTCCGGGTGCTCCGGTTTCCTCCCACAGTCCAAAGACGTGCAGGTTAGGTGGATTGGCCGCGATAAATTGCCCTTAGTGTCCATAAAGGTTAGGAGGGGTTATTGGGTTACGTGAATAGGGTGGAAGTGAGGGCTGAAGTGGGTCAGTGCAGACTCGATGGGCCGAATGGCCTCCTTCTGCACTGTATGTTCTAATTCTATGGGGGGGGGGGTGGGGGTGCAGAATCAGGAGCTGAGGAAGAGAAATTCACAACTTCGGACTGAAGGTCCGTGAACCTGACCTCTCATTGCGAATGGCTCCATGAGACTGGCAGCAAGCGGGTACCATCTCCCGACACACCCGCTGGGCATGGGGCCATTTGGCTGTGGAGACAACAGTCCAATCCCCCCCCCCCCCCCTCCCCTCAGACCGCGCAGGACCACTGACCAAAGTCAAGACTCGAACAGCAGTAAAAATAAGTGAGGGAAATCAAATAAATGCGGAATTGGCTGGGTAGCAGCAATAATGGATGGAACTCGGTCTCCTTCAGATGCTGACTGACTTGTGCACTTTTGGATGAGACGACAGCCTGCGCAGATGGATGTCAAAGATCCCACAGGATTATTCGGCATCCTCCCTGGGTTCCACTTATCCTTGAACCACCCCACTACAAAAAGAATTAACCTGGTTGTTAGCGCGTTGAGGTTTGTGAGATCTTCCTGCTTCGCAAATTGCTTGGCCCACATTTGCTACGTTACACCAGTGGCACTTTGCAAAGTATTCCATTGGCTGCAAGGGAACGTCCAGGGGGCTGTGAAAGGTGCTACAGAAATGCAAACCGGCCTGTTCTGCATTCGGTGTTTGGATTCAATGGTAAACCCTGGCAACGAGAGTCTCGCCGGATGGGTGCCAAAGAAGCCGGACTGGCCGCTCCAGATTCAGCTATCTGCAAGTGGTCGTGACGAAACGCAATCCCCGATGCTAGGCAGGCAACAATCTCACTCAAAACACGGCACGGGATGGGCAAGGGGGGGGCCCCACACACACGAGAATCGCAAATCGGCAGGAGCTTCTGACCTACGAGAGCAGCTGAAAAACCAAAAAAAGGAATCAATCTTCCCGCGTTACAGGCAGCGACAGGAGGTTAGATTCCTGCAGCTCAGCGTCACCGAACCGGGCCACACAATGCAGCTCCCCCCCCCCCCCCCCCACCCCCCCCACCAAATCAGACACCTCGCCTCCGCTGGGAGCCCTGCCAGAGGTCGCAACATCAAGTTGTATTTAGATGCACAAGTGATGAGCAAGGAGTAATCCATCCCTGGGGGGGGGGGGGGGGGGGGGGGGCAAGTGGACACGGAGTAAACTCGCTGCGGTCTCGTCTCAGGCCATGTATGTGCCTCGCTGTCAGACATGCACTCTCAGCAGCACCACCCCGCCATTTGCACAATACCAACAGTACGAAGAATGTGCACACAAGATTATACTTTACATAGCATCATACAGCACAGGGGGCCACTCAGTCCGTCCTGTCTGTGCTAGCTCTTTCAAAGAGCTATCGATTTGTTCCACTTCCCCCGTATCCCTGCAAAACTTCCCCCTTCAAGTATTTACCCAATTCCCTTTCAGAATCTGCTCCCGCCGCCCTTCCAGGCAGCGCCTTCCAGATCACAACAAACTCGCTGTGGGAAACAAACTCTCCTCCGCGCACTGGTACTTTTGCCGATCACCGTAAATCTGTGTCGTTCTGGTTACCAATCTTCCCGTCACGAAAACAGTTCCTCCTTATTTACCCTATCAACGTTCCCACTGAATCTCGTTCAGCTTTGGAGCTGAACAACCCAACTTATGGAAGGAAAACAATGCTGCACATTCTATAAAAGAAAATGTAGAATACACATCCACCCCTCTTTGGAAGAGATGCTATTTATTTTACACAGGAGGAATACAACAGGAACTCCTGGGCCGCTCTGCAGAGTCTCCCTCCCCATTTCCAAACTACACCTCAAAAGACAAGAGCAGCAGAGACAATTTGTCAAATAATCTAAGAATTACCGTCAGGTAGGACAGGTGATACTCCAGTAGCACTTGAGCATTGACTAGATTCTCCTTGGTACCAACGAACGTGAAAGGAACCATACCCTGCAGGACAGAGGGGGACAAAACTGTTAAAGCAGATGGCCCACTCCCTCCGTTCGTCGAGCGCTTCCTGTCCGCGAGGCAACCTGAGAAGTCTGGCGAGGGGAAGGATCGGGGTCGGTTGTCGATGTGCTGACCAGCGGTAGGCAGTGATCATGTTCCAAACAGCGTCTCGCTCCGGGAGCTCATCTCTGTGGGGCGGGGAGGCTTTTCACACCATCTCCGTCCATGGGATCTTTACACAAAGGTCACCTTGTGTGGAATGCTATTTGGGAGGAGTGGTTGTCGGAAATGTGCCCACATTGGGAGCATTCCCGGGAGGTGGCGGCTGCAAGATGTCGGGCCGGGTTTGGAGGATGCCTGAACCTCTGGAGCCATGATTATTTGGGGCACCACCAGATGGCGTGAACATTCCCGTTCCCCACAAGGTAGCCCCACCATCTCGGTTAATGCAAGGTTACCCCGCCCTGCAGGTTTGCTTCCCTCATGCTGCACCAAACGCCGCGCACAACTCCAAGGTGCCACATCATCGGAGGAGCACTAAGCAAGTCGCTGGCTGGAAATTGGGCCGTCAAATCACTTTGACTAAGGTTATTGCACTCTGCAAAGCAGAGGGGACAGGAACAGCACCATTAGCACAAGGTGGGATTGCATTTAGGAGCATTCACCTCCTCCCTGGGCAGCCTCTTATCATTATCGCCTTCAATGCGAACTCGCACCACGCCGGACTTGTCCACAATTTCCTGGATTACTTTCCCGTTCTTGCCAATCACTTTGCCTGAATTACAAACAGAGACACACGAGTGCGTTAGCCAGCAACCATTTATTCTCGAGGAAAAACCTCAACTGTTTAAAAGTTGTTTAAAGAGTAAACGATATTCAGAATCCTCTGCTGGCCGGCCGACAGCACAGGTTGAAGTGCTCTTGGCTATTTTTGCAGGGAATTCCATAGATCCACAACTGCTTCACTGGGCAGGGAATTCCATAGATCCACAACTGCTTCACTGGGCAGGGAATTCCATAGATTCACACCCCTTTGGGTGAAGAAGTTCCTCCTAAACTCAGTCCTAAATCTACTTCCCCTTATTTTGAGGCTATGCCCCCTAGTTCTGCTTTCACCCACCAGTGGAAACAACCTGCCCGCATCTATCCTATCTATTCCCTCCATAATTTTATATGTTTCAATAAGATCCCCCCTGCATCCTCCTAAATTCCAACGAGTACAGTCCCAGTCTACTTAATCACTCCTCATAATCCAACCCCTTCAGCTCTGGGATTAACCTAGTGAATCTCCTCTGCACACCCTCCAGTGCCAGTACGTCCTTTCTCAGGTAAGGAGACCAAAACTGAACACAATACTCCAGGTGTGGCCTCACTAACACCTTATACAATGCAGCAGAACCTCCCTAGTCTTAAACTCCATCCCTCGAGCAATGAAGGACAAAACTCCATTCGCCTTCTTAATCACCTGTAAACCAACTTTTTGCGACTCATGCACAAGGACACCCAGGTCTCTCTGCACAGAAGCACGTTTTAATATTTTATCATTTAAATAATAATCCCTTTTGCGGTTATTCCTACCAAAATGGATAATCTCACATTTGTGGCGCAAGGCACCAAATTGGTTTTTGAAAAGCTCCAGTGGGCCTCAAACACAAGACGACTAAAGAAAGCATCACTCCACTCACTGCATGACACCAAGTTTTGGGAGTATTGTACCAAAATGGATAACCTCACATCTGCCAGACCCTAGCTCATTCACTTAACCTATCCAAATCCCTCTGCAGACTTCCGGTATCCTCTGCACTTTTTGCTTTACCACTCATCTTAAGTGTCGTCTGCAAACTTGGACACATTGCACTTGGTCCCCAACTCCAAATCGTCTATGTAAATTGTGAACAACTGCGGGCCCAACACTGATCCTGGAGGGACCCCACTAGTTACAGGTTGCCAACCAGAGAAACACCCATTTATCCCCACTCTCTGCTTTCTATTAATTAACTAATCCTCTATCCATGCTACTACTTTCCCCTTAATGGCATGCATCTTTATCTTATGAAGCAACCTTTTGTGTGACACCTTGTCAAAGGCTTTCTCGACATCCAGATATACCACATCCATTGGCTCCCCGTTATCTACCGCACTGTTAATGTCCTCAAAAAATTCCACTAAATTAGTTAGGCACGACCTGCCCTTTATGAACCCATGCTGCGTCTGTCCAATGGGACAATTTCCATCCAGATGCCTCGCTATTTCTTCCTTGATGATAGATTCCAGCATCTTCCCTACTACCGAAGTTAAGCTCACTGGCCTATAATTACCCACTTTCTGCCTACCTCCTTTTTTAAACAGTGGTGTCACGTTTGCTCATTTCCAATCCGCCGGGACCAGCCCAGAGTCTAGTGGATTTTGGTAAATTATCACTAGCGCATTTGCAATTTCCCTTTTAGCATTCTGGGATGCATTCCATCAGGTCCAGGAGACTTGTCTACCTTTAGCCCCATTAGCTTGCCCATCACTACCTCCTTGGTGATAACAATCCCCTCAAGGTCCTCACCTGTCATAGCCTCATTTCTATCAGTCACTGGCATGTTATTTGTGTGAAGACCGACCCAAATAACCTGTTCAGTTCCTCAGCCATTTTCTCATCTCCCATTATTAAATCTCCCTTCTCATCCTCTAAAGGACCAATATTTACCTTAGCCACTCTTTTTAGTTTTATATATTTGTAGAAACTTTTACTATCGGTTTTTATATTCTGAGCAAGTTTACTCTCATAATCTATCTTACTCTTCTTTATAGCTTTTTTAGTAGCTTTCTGTTGCCCCCTAAAGATTTCCCAGTCCTCTAGTCTCCCACTAATCTTTGCCACTTTGTATGCTTTTTCCTTTAATTTGATACTCTCCCTTATTTCCTTCGATATCCACGGTCGATTTTCCCTCTTTCTACCGTCCTTCCTTTTTGCTGGTATAAACCTTTGCTGAGCACTGTGAAAAATCGCTTGGAAGGTTCTCCACTGTTTCACCATAAAGTCTTTGCTCCCAGTCTATCTTAGCCAGCTCCACTCTCATCCCATTGTAATCTTTTGTTTAATTGGGGGGGGGGAAATTGGTACTCTAAATTTGTAAAAAAAATAAAAAAATAGTTAACATCCTATTTCCTAGAATGAGAAGCTCAGAGGAGGAGGAGGAGGAGGAGGAGGGGGAGAAGCTCAGAGGAGGAGGAGGAGGAGGGGGAGAAGCTCAGAGGAGGAGGAGGAGGAGGGGGAGAAGCTCAGAGGAGGAGGAGGAGGAGGGGGAGAAGCTCAGAGGAGGAGGAGGAGGAGGGGGAGAAGCGAGGAGGAGGAGGAGGAGGAGGAGAAGCGAGGAGGAGGAGGAGGAGGAGGAGAAGCGAGGAGGAGGAGGAGGAGGAGAAGCGAGGAGGAGGAGGAGGAGGAGGAGAAGCGAGGAGGAGGAGGAGGAGGAGGAGAAGCGAGGAGGAGGAGGAGGAGGAGGAGAAGCGAGGAGGAGGAGGAGGAGGAGGAGGGGGAGAAGCGAGGAGGAGGAGGAGGAGGAGGAGGGGGAGAAGCGAGGAGGAGGAGGAGGAGGAGGAGGGGGAGAAGCGAGGAGGAGGAGGAGGAGGAGGAGGGGGAGAAGCGAGGAGGAGGAGGAGGAGGAGGAGGGGGAGAAGCGAGGAGGAGGAGGAGGAGGAGGAGGGGGAGAAGCGAGGAGGAGGAGGAGGAGGAGGAGGGGGAGAAGCGAGGAGGAGGAGGAGGAGGAGGAGGGGGAGAAGCGAGGAGGAGGAGGAGGAGGAGGAGGGGGAGAAGCGAGGAGGAGGAGGAGGAGGAGGAGGGGGAGAAGCGAGGAGGAGGAGGAGGAGGAGGAGGGGGAGAAGCGAGGAGGAGGAGGAGGAGGAGGAGGGGGAGAAGCGAGGAGGAGGAGGAGGAGGAGGAGGGGGAGAAGCGAGGAGGAGGAGGAGGAGGAGGAGGGGGAGAAGCGAGGAGGAGGAGGAGGAGGAGGAGGGGGAGAAGCGAGGAGGAGGAGGAGGAGGAGGAGGGGGAGAAGCGAGGAGGAGGAGGAGGAGGAGGAGGGGGAGAAGCGAGGAGGAGGAGGAGGAGGAGGAGGGGGAGAAGCGAGGAGGAGGAGGAGGAGGAGGAGGGGGAGAAGCGAGGAGGAGGAGGAGGAGGGGGAGAAGCGAGGAGGAGGAGGAGGGGGAGAAGCGAGGAGGAGGAGGAGGGGGAGAAGCGAGGAGGAGGAGGAGGGGGAGAAGCGAGGAGGAGGAGGAGGGGGAGAAGCGAGGAGGAGGAGGAGGGGGAGAAGCGAGGAGGAGGAGGAGGGGGAGAAGCGAGGAGGAGGAGGAGGGGGAGAAGCGAGGAGGAGGAGGAGGGGGAGAAGCGAGGAGGAGGAGGAGAGGGAGAAGCGAGGAGGAGGAGGAGGGGGAGAAGCGAGGAGGAGGAGGAGGGGGAGAAGCGAGGAGGAGGAGGAGGGGGAGAAGCGAGGAGGAGGAGGAGGGGGAGAAGCGAGGAGGAGGAGGAGGGGGAGAAGCGAGGAGGAGGAGGAGGGGGAGAAGCGAGGAGGAGGAGGAGGGGGAGAAGCGAGGAGGAGGAGGAGGGGGAGAAGCGAGGAGGAGGAGGAGGGGGAGAAGCGAGGAGGAGGAGGAGGGGGAGAAGCGAGGAGGAGGAGGAGGGGGAGAAGCGAGGAGGAGGAGAAGGGGAGAAGCGAGGAGGAGGAGGAGGGGGAGAAGCGAGGAGGAGGAGGAGGGGGAGAAGCGAGGAGGAGGAGGAGGGGGAGAAGCGAGGAGGAGGAGGAGGGGGAGAAGCGAGGAGGAGGAGGAGGGGAGAAGCGAGGAGGAGGAGGAGGGGGAGAAGCGAGGAGGAGGAGGAGGGGGAGAAGCGAGGAGGAGGAGGAGGGGAGAAGCGAGGAGGAGGGGGAGAAGCTCGGAGGAGGAGGAGGGGGAGAAGCTCGGAGGAGGAGGAGGGGGAGAAGCTCGGAGGAGGAGGAGGGGGAGAAGCTCGGAGGAGGAGGAGGGGGAGAAGCTCGGAGGAGGAGGGGGAGAAGCTCGGAGGAGGAGGGGGAGAAGCTCGGAGGAGGAGGGGGAGAAGCTCGGAGGAGGAGGGGGAGAAGCTCGGAGGAGGAGGGGGAGAAGCTCGGAGGAGGAGGGGGAGAAGCTCGGAGGAGGAGGGGGAGAAGCTCGGAGGAGGAGGAGGAGAAGCTCAGAGGAGGAGGAGGAGAAGAAGCTCAAAGAGGAGGAGGAGAAGAAGCTCAAAGAGGAGGAGGAGAAGAAGCTCAAAGGAGGAGGAGGAGAAGAAGCTCAAAGGAGGAGGAGGAGAAGAAGCTCAAAGGAGGAGGAGGAGAAGAAGCTCGGAGGAAGAGGAGGAGAAGCTCAGAGGAAAAACAACAACCTTTGTCACAAGTAGGCTTCAATGAAGTTACTGTGAAAAGTCCCTAGTCGCCACATTCCGGCGCCTGTTCCGGGAGGCTGGTGCGGGAATTGAACCCGCGCTGTTGGCCTTGTTCTGCATTACAAGCCAGCTGTTTCGCTCACTGTGCTAAACCAGCCCCTTGTTTTTTTTTTGGGGGGGGGGGGGGGGGGGGGGGGAGAAGAGAAGAGATTTAGGGGTCCTCCTACTACCGATAGGTGAACAGACACAAATAGTTCCGGTTTGCCGAATCGGCTCTCAAGAAGCTGTTACTCTGGGGTCAATGAGAAATGTCAAAACTGAGAAGGACAGATCTTTGACGGGGAGGGGATTACAGAACCAAGGAGAATGGGTGGGGCCGAGATACAGACCAACCACGATCTAACGGAAAGGCTCAGGCGGAATGGCTTCTGCCTATTTCAACGTTGCAGTGAGGCACTCTACCCACAGGGAATAACTGCGAAAACGAGTACCCGGAGCTTCTGTAACACGGAACATAGAAGCAGAACGAAGTGGGAGGTATAACTCTGGTCAATCCTGGAATTATTTGTACGCTGAAACCATAACTGTGCAATCCTTTAATTAATTTGTACTTTATTTTAATGGTTATCTGTGACGATGTTCTAAAGTACGATTACTTGTTTTATTTGCATCACCACCACAATTTGGCTCCCGTCAATAAACCGGTTATCTTTGGGAATGTGCAGCACAATAACAAACAGCAGAGCTAGGAGTTAGCGGCTTCAAAGATGTTGCTGATCGTCAATGGTAACTGTAGCCAAGGAACAGGACAACACTCACCGACCAGGCTGCGCGGCACTTGAACCGAGTTCTCAGAAAATTCCAGGTAACCTCGAGCCTGTTTTACTGCTTCTGGTGTCTGGGGAGAAAGGGGAGTCTTTGTTATCAAGTTAGTTACTCGCGCTGCAACATATTAACCCGACCAGCACCCAGCTGTCTCTCAACCAGACCGTCCGGCAATTTGTTAATGATGTGGAGAGTTGGATGATGGCAGTGCTTACTGGCCAGATTGGCTTTGTCCTGCTTATTGTAGACAGGACAGACCTTGGCAGATTTTCCCCATTGTCGGGTAGATACCCGTGTTGCAGCTGAAGTTGGAACATCTCGGCCCGTTCTGGAGCACACGTCTTCAAACACTAAGCCGGGGTGTTCCTGGAGCCCCATCACCCGTGTTCAGAATGCTCAACCACTCGATGCGGTGGGAACTGAATTGGCTGAAGACTGCAATAATGGCTTCACCATTACCGAGGACGGGGACGTTCATAGAGTCTTCTTCTATCCTTGGTTTTCCACCACCATTCATGACAGGATGTGCAGAGCTTGGGATGAGATTTTGGTCGAGAGGTCATTTTCATAGAATCCCTACAGTGCAGGAGGGGGCCATTCAGCCCATCGAGTCTGCACCAACCCTTCGAAATAGCACCCTACGCAGGCCCATTCCCCACCCCTAACCTTTGGGACACCAATTTAGCCTGGCCAATCCACCCAACCTGCACATCTTTGGAAGAAACCGGAGCACCCGGATGAAACCCACGGGGGAGAACGGGCAGACTCCGCGCAGACAGACACCAGAGGCTGGAATTGAACCTGGGTCCCTTGTGCCGAGGCAGCAGTGCTAACCCGGGTCCCTGGTGCTGTGAGGCAGCAGTGCTTACCACTGTGCCACCGCGCTCTATGCGGCTCAGTGTGCATGCACTCCAGAGTTGTAGCTTCACCAGGTTGGTTTTTTATTCGTGGTTGGTCTACTGCTGGTCATGCTCTTCCTGCACATCAGGATTGGTCAACTGGCTTGTTAATGACAGCAGAATGAGGGAGATGCCAGATCTCCAGATTTACACTAAATTGATTCCATAGAAAACACAGCCATTCGGCCCAAACAGTTCATACTGGAGTTTATACTCCCACTCGAGCCTCCTCCCAGCTTCTCTCATTTAAATCCATCATGGTTTATTTCATTTAGCATAGCGATAGTGCCACATAATACGGTGGAAAGTGTCCTCGGTGTGAAGAGGGGACTTTGCCTCCACAAGGCCAGTGTGGTGGTCACTCCTACCAATTCAGCTATGGGGCAGATGCAGTTACAACAGGTAGACCAATTAGGACAAGTTCACGTAGGTTTTCCCCCTCGAGTCGTTTCCCTCACCACCCTCGATCGGAGAGATATGTCCTCATTTTAGCGTTGCTACTGAGCCAGCGACGGACGTTCCATTTCCTCCAAGTGCCGTTCAACATGGAGAACTAGCAAGTCAGCTGAGGGGCGCAGAGGGTTTCTTTACCCATGTGTGACCCGATGTCAGGAGACAATCAGCTGGAAGTCCGACCATGTCACGTTGCTGCTCAATTAATGTGTGGGATACATTCTCCCAATTTTGGCACTAGTACCTAATGTTACTGTTTTGTTATGCTCTTGTCGTAGCAGAAGCTGCTTCCGTGATGTGCACTCTGACAAAGGAAGGTTCAGACTTGGAGATAGCTTTGATACATTTATTAAACTATTAACAATTCTCCTACTTGGATTCGACTCTCCTGTTAATCCTGCTATAGCTACTCAGACTGACGAACCAGTCTGCTACAATCCACGTGGTGGGTGTTTCAATCAACCCTGTCTGTACTCACTAAGTGTCTCCACTGGAAAGAGAAAGATCATGTGTGCTGTGTCCTTATAGATGGGTTGGTGTAATGCCCTCCTGTGGTAGTGTCACCTGTGTGTGTATCATGAATGCCCATTGGTCGTGTCCTATCTTACTGACCTGGTTGAATGTCTGTGTGTCATGTCTCTGGTGTCAAGCTAGGCGTAGTGTGTTCACATTAACCCCTTGTGTATTTACATTGATGCACATCACCACAGTTACCAAGAGGACTTTGCAGCAGGGCATGCCTTCGTCGTGTCAGAGTCCGATGCTGGGAGCTCGGTTGGTTTTATTATAACTTTTTGTTGGAGTGGTCGGGTACCGGTACCAGTTTGCTAGGCCATTTCAGAGAGGGGCCGTTAAAGTCAGTCACATTGCTGTAGGTCTGGATTCACACCCAGACCAGGTAAGGACGGTAGATTTCATTCTCTAAAGGACATCAGTGAACCAGATGTGGCGTTACAACAATCTGGTAGTTTCATGGTCCCCGTTACTGGAGACTAGATTTTTTATTCTAGATTTATTCAAACAATGAAAGGAGTGTTTGGGAAAGTACTGGAAACGTTTTTACTGTGTTCAATTTAGGGTACCAGACTTCAGGAAGGGGTGGCAGTGGTATTGTCACTAAACTAATAATCCGGGACCCGGATTCGAATCCCAACAGGGCAGATGGTGGAATTTTAATTCAATTAAAAGAAATCTGTAATTAAAAGTCTAACGATGACCATGGAACCACTGTTGATTGTCGTAAAAACCCATCAGGCTCACTAACGTCCTTTAGGGAAGGAAGTCTGCCGTCCTTACCCGGTCTGGCCTACATGTGACTCCAGCCCCACAGCAATGTGGTTGACTCTTAGATGCCCTCAGGAATGGGCAATAAATGGTGGCCCAGCGAGGCCCACATCCCATGAACAAATAAAAGGGGGGAAAAATGGCCTTGGAGAGGACACAGCCGAGATTTATTAGCATGATTCCAGGGATGGAGAGACTGGAGGTGGGGATAATTTAAACAGCCCGGATTTCTCCTCTGGCTGTTTTTGATGGACTTCCCCCTCTATTAAAAGCTATTTCCTCAATTTTGGTGTGATCCAATTTATATGAATGACTTCACAGCAAACGCCTGATAGGGTGAACTCACAAAAGTGGGAAGGGAGCAACTTTGCCTCCACACAGTAAAAGAGGGATAGAGCAAACAAACATTCACAGGGAAATGACCGCAGAGAAAATTATTTCACGTCAGTCCAGAGCTTCGAATCAAAGTCCAATGGATTCGCAGGTTGAAACCCGATGCTGCATAATTCACTTTTCCGGTAGAGTTGATTTCCCACGGGTAGATGAGACACAGCAATAAATTAGTCTTGACAAGGGTACAGAACGTCCAGTAGATGGGGGGCCAGGTATTCAATCTGAACCAAGCCCCATTTCGGTGCTGCTTTAAATTGGCCGACTGGCGTTTTGCCCAGTACAGAGGGGCCATATTACTGGTTACACAAGCTTAGGGGACTCCATGTCACATGGCTCTCGCTCTAGCTTTGACAAGGGGTACCCACCCAGTTACCTGGGTCCCTGAGATTGTTGAACGTCCCAACCATTAAGACTTTAAAGGGAGGATGTGAGGTCTTTTGCCCCAGGAGATGAATGGGCTCTGGTTGGCTTATGAAATGCAGTTGGCCTTTCTATAGCTCTCTTCGAACTTGGCATGTGTGGCCCACAGGGGTCGTTAGCGCCTCTTCAGAGATAACGAGGCACAGGTTT